>NW_010972580.1:50959-112389 GCF_000737465.1 Haliaeetus leucocephalus | reverse complement strand
GCACCTGCAGCGCCGGGCGCAGCCCGCAGCCGCCGGGCAGGCCTGGCACGACGGGGACGGCCCGCTGCGCTGCGGGCCGGCGGGTCCTGCTGGGGGAGAGGGGTGGGAAAAGGGGCGAGGGTGCCGGGTGTCGGCAGGACCCCCCCGCTGTGCTCGCCGGCAGCCCCGGGGGAAGGGGACGATGGAAAGATCAACGTGTGCAGGAGGGGGACGGAGAAACGGGGTGGAAGATGCTATTAGCTGGGTGCAATAGGGAGGAAAACTGGCTTGCTTCTACTTTTCTTCTGTTCCTTGAACTATGCTCCGTTTCTGTTCAGGATGTGAATTAGCCCCGGTTAGTTGCTGGCTTTGATACCTCTCTTGAGGCTGCTTCTCTGGAGGGAAGAAGGTGGGAGAGGGGGGCTGGCAGAGGGACCCAGGGCTCAGCAGAAAGGTGTGGGTGACATCTGGGTGCTGCAGGGCTCCATCGGGCAGCAGGGGCTTACAGCCAGCCCAGGGACAGAAGGTGGGCTTGGGCACAGAGAGACAGAGCTGATGCTTCAGCCTGGGATACTGTGCGGGATATTGGGCACAATTGTCCCTGGGTGCAATATTGTGTACTGGGATATTGGGCACGATTGTCCCTGGGTGCGTGTCCTCCCTGCACATATCAGTTTGCTTGGGTTAAAGGCAAAGATGGGTTTTTAACAGGTTGGGTCAATGCAGAATTTTCTGTGAAGAAGCACTTTGGGTTTCTTTTGTTTTCTGAGTAAGCTGCTTCTCAGGCAGGTTTTTCAGACTCTCTTACAGTAACCAGAGCTGTTAGTGCATATAAGTGAGTGTAGAACAGACACAAACCTTAATACAGACACTGCTGTGAGTGATCGTAATACTCAGGACAGATCTGTGCTGACTTATACTCATGGATGGTCTTGGTATTTCTCTGCTGATCCTCCCATCACATGCCAGACACTTCTTCCTACATTTGCTTGCAAGTGTCTGCTGGCTTGGCACTACTTACTTGAGACAATGACTGGTATTTCATTTCTGCTGCAAAGCTTCCTTAAAACAGCTGGATTTTAAGTTTATTAATTGTATCATTTAGCCTAACTCATGTCTAAGCAGCTGCTGACAGGGGAGGACTCTACCTTGCTTGGTCATTCATGGCGTGTGTATGTCCATGCTTTATAAAGGAGTTGGGTTGCAGTGGGTGTTTGGCTTTCCAGTTACAGGGGTATGTGCACATGACCATAATCAGGGGAAGTGAATGTATTTGTGCTCCCCTTTCAGATAAATAACACAAAGCAGCTACTGACTATTGCACAAGCTGGACTCTGTTAAAGCAACTTGAATGATTCTTCATTTTGTGACAATGATCTGTTTGGTATAAGCTGCTTTCTGGGCATACGAAATCTGGGTGTGCTGCCTCTTGACAATGCATAGCTTAGGATCTGAGGCTGTAGTTTCACTTTTTCCTTGAGGGGTTTGACACAGGTGTGTCCTGCATATTCTCACCTCTTCATTTAAAAATCACAAGAAGGAGTAGAAGAAGTAAACTAAAGTCTAAGAACTCAGTGAGTGTTTGGTGGTGATTAATAATGCAGTACATGGGTGCTTTCAAATACAAATTGGAGTCGATAGACTAGAGAGGAACTTGAATATTTTCAAGTCCTGATGTGAATGCCTGATATGGCTCAGTCTGGGAGAAAAGCAATCTCACATCCAAATTACTACTGAATTGGAGGGGACCTTGGACCCTGGTTCAGCAGTCTGTCTCTGTTTTGCCAAATAGGAGATACTTAGGCACATGAGCCAGATCTTTGCTTTCCAAACATTTAATTGAGAAAACATGCAAAGATGTAATAAAAAGAGAAGGAGGTTTTCGGGTGGCTATCTGCAGAGAGGACCTGAGCCCTTTCTGTTGTGTGCAGTGGATTTGACAAAGGTGAAGTTTTGCTGGTTGACAGTGGTGAAGAAAATGCCAAGTTTCATTCTATCAGGACAAAGGTAAGGCAAAAAGGGTACAAGGTGGTCCAGCAAAAATGGTCCAAGGGCCCGGTAAAGATGAAGATCACCTATAAATATACAGAATGAAGTCTTGCCAGAGAAAACACAGCCTTACAATGGAGAAATAGTGGCAACTGTGGGCAGATCTCAGAAGACCACATTCCCAGTATCTGGTGTTGTTTGGCTATCTAGTGTCAGTGCACTGGCTATGCTTGAACAGACCTTGAACTGCCAGTGCTGGGTCCACAGTGGTGTGAATTAAAGTCTACTTTAAGAAAGGCCAAGAAGGTAAGCTCTGCCTGAAATGTCATCTAGCTGTTCAGGTTATGTTGGGCTTGCCTGGCTCATTAGATGCAGGAATCCAGGAGCGGCCGTCTCGCCTGTATACAGTGTACACCTCTTAATGTCCTTCGTGCTTGTTTTGTTTCCACCTTTGCTTCAATCCTCCCCCATGTGCAGCCTCCTGTAAGGTATTCCCTCCTTGTCTTAGCCATGCTTTTTCTTTCAGCAGGTACAACTCCTTGGGTGGTGGGAGTCTCTCTAGACCTCACTAAAAGCTCTCAGCCTCCTGTTGCCTTCTTAGGGGCTATGTTTCACAAAGTGAAAAGTAGTTTAGGATGTGCTGGGGGGCAAAGAGCTCCTCACAGAGCCTAAGAGTCTCTTCCTAGAATTAGGTCAGGGCAGAATTCAGAAAAGACCCACCTCAGGTAGGATGTTGTTGGGTAGGCAGAAGCAACAAACTTGCTTAAAGTCTTCTCCTGGGGAGACCTCCACGGAGCAGGCTGCAACATGTCTCATTCGTGGGCCAGTTTGGCCTGCGCTCTGTGGGCAGCCAGGTCTGCTAGAGTGTTTCTTTATAACTTGTCCTGAAATACCTGTGGTAGGTACAGAGGCGCCAGGATTCCTGGAATTTCACATGATGTGCTGTCTTGATTCACAGCTCCTCTTAATTCAGCCTACCTGTGTCCCCTGTATTTACTGCTAATTCTGCTCCCATCAAAGTTAGTGGCACAACTGTTGCTCATTTTATGATGGAAGAATTTTTTTGGGGCCCTTAGAGAGTAAAAACAACATGTGACTTGCAGGTCTGTTGAAGCTTGGGCTTGCATAGTTTTGAAAATAGCATAATATGTTGAATGACATCTTAATGTAAATATGAGTACCTTCAAAAATGCTGTCTTCACCTGCCCTGTATCTTTCTAGAGATGTTGAGTAAGCTTTAGTTTTTGTCCAGCTAGCCCAGTTACCTACATTCCTATGTTTTCTTTGGTAACTGTTTGTTACTGCAGCATTTCCCTGATAAATCTGGTGGACCACAGCTACTACAAATAGGGACTCTGCTGTCCAGTTCTGAGTGCTGCTGGAAAGATTTCTGAAGATGTTTCTCTTCCTGTTGAGCTGATAAATTAAATGCTCATATTACTTACAGGCTGCATAATGATTCCTCTAAGTACAGTATATCAGAAGGGTTTGTTACAGCATCTTTTTTTTGCACTGACAGTCACACAGAACACTGGGATATTTAAAAAGAGTATATTAGCAGAAAGAGAGCAGAAATGAAGAGAGAAGGCAACTTTCAGCTGAGACTTGAAAAGATGGAGTCTGTAGATGGAGTCTGTAGCGATTGCCACAGCAGAGATGATGTGGGACTACAGATGCATTGAATAGGTAAGGGCTTTTCACGGATGCTTTTTGCTTATCTTCAGTTCCCAGATTCTCTTTTCTCACCATCTCAGGGTATCATATTTTCTAAAAAAATCATCCCACTGGGTGTTGAGTGTTTCATGTAGGGAACGCACCAGGGAATGTGGCCAGTCCAGAGTTAGACTGAAAATCTGATCTCCCGTGTAATGATTGACTGGACTGCTGGCCTGGGTTGGATGGGCAGCAGCAGGGAGTGCACTGCCCCTGAAATCAAGAGCTACGTGGAGATATTTCATGTGACTGAGCTGAGAGGTAGAAGGATTTAAACCAAGTATGTCCAGAGCATGAGAGCCCAGAGCAGATAAGGATGAAGAACCCAGTGCAGTTAGAGCAACCCAAGTCAACTGGTGCGCAGGCACTAACTGCAACAGTTCCCAGCTAAATCCTCACACCAGGTTACACATACCTCTCATCCCAAATAAGAATTTCATATGCTGTTCTCTGTGCAGTTTCAGGAGAATTCTTTTTAAAAACCAAGTCTGTATCTGGACACATCACCTGCTGCTGTTCCCAAAAAGGGTTTGCAGCAAGCAGAAAAGCCCGTTTCAAAGGATTCCAACTCATAACCTCATGTAAACCTCACCTGAGTTTTTAATTCAAGCTCTTTTTCTTTGTGAAGAGCAGAAAGCTAGACAGAAAACCTGGAGGATAGCAGACATAAAGACACCTGCCAGAGGGTCTGAAATGACAACTCTGATGGAGAAAAGTGAAAAACCTTTGAGATCAATAGTTTATCCCGAGATGCTGCTTTGGGGATTTCTGCCAGCTTCTCTGTAGACAGCGGGTGGTACAGACCATGGGAGACCATCCCATTTAGTCAAGACAGTACAACACTGCTGCTGGACATCCATTTGTCCAGGGACAAATATTGAGGATTAAATAGTATTGCTTCTGAAAGGATTAAAACTCTATTCCACTGAGCTGCCAGGGAGAGAGGAGAGCTGTGGACCTGTTGTGCACTGTAGTGGCCTTGATTTGATCTGTCATTGTCCCATATTCTCTTAGCCTTTCCTGAATGCTTGTTGCAGCTATCTGTGGGGTGTAGATATTTCTGTGGAACATGAAAGGCCCGTGAAATCAGATATAGAGTACTGTTGTGGCTCCCTTTGATTTTTCTTCTTACTTGGGAGAGGTAGAAAAGGCATATTTTTAGGGGTTTTTAAGACCTTTCAGATCCAGAGGACATTGGGCATTGCACAGGAACAGGCACTCATTAAAAGTCTCTTAAGCAGCTGGAATGTGGCTGGAAGGAGATTAAAGGAAATAGATGAATTTAGCAAAGTGCTTAGACAGAAAAGTAGAGAGAAATAAAAGTTTGAGATCCTTATTGTTCTTTCAGATTGCTAGCAGGTGTGCATTAATTCAAAGAGTTTACTTTTTTTGCCATATGATCTGTAGATAATAAACCCTAAATCATCTAAAACCAACGTGCAGTTTGCCTAACTGCAAATATCTGCATATTTTATATTTAATCTTGTAAGAATGTTCTCATACTGTGATCTTGATCTGATTCTATGTTAGTTTTACCCTAATAAAACACAGTTTTAGTCAGAGCCTGCAAGCCTCTACTCATATGGGTAATCTCAGCTGTGTCTGTTATGACTCTGAGAGTGGCTTCCGCTCCTAGCTGTGCCACCGGTCAACTGCATGACCTTGGGCAACTCCTTTAATTTCTCTGCCTACTTACCTAAACTGGAAGTTACGTGAGACACTAGTTTTGAGAGTTGTGTCTGTGCACAGATCTTATGCAATGAATCCCAATCTCTGTAGGAGCCTCCACACAGCAGTATAATTTTTTCATGCTGACATTCACATGTCTTAGGTAATGAGTGTGACAGTTTGCACGAGGGAGACTTTCTCATAAAGGTATATTCCAGGTAGCTTTAGTCACATGTCTTAGATTAACCAATTTACTGCTTATTTTGTGTACTCCTTATTGCATTATTTCCATCTGGTTATTTCTGTGCTCCATTTCTAGAGGAAAACCAAGTTACTTTGTGCGTTGCAACTTTAGAAATTCACAAATAAAATAAAAAAAAAAGTGTTAAGTAAGTTTGCCTGTGCAACCAGCTGTTTGTGTAGGATGCTGTATTACCTCTGTCAGAATGTAAAGTATTGCTGGATCCAATTTTAGAAAGTGTTTTTCCCGTGAAGCTTTTGCTTTGCATAGTGTAAAAGACGAATTAGACTTGGTATCTTTGCTCTGTGTGTGGTCCCAGGCTGTATTTGCTGTGCACTATTGAGATGGCTCTGAATATGGAATAAAATTCTTCAAAGGTTGTTTTTATGTTGCCTGTCATTATCCTATTTGAGTTTTCCACAAATATTAACATCCAACATCCTTCAGGGTCTGGAGAATGGCAATACCACCTTTTCCCAAATCTCACTGGCCACTGGTGGGTCGTAGGACATCCTTGAGATAATCCCTGTCCAGGATGGTAGGAACAGCTGTCCTGGGTCAGACCAAAGGTTCATGTAGCTTCACAAACTGGTTTCAACACTGGGTAATAATAAACACGAAGGCAGAAGCATAAAAAGGAATAGGATAGCAGATAGTGATGTTTTCTCAAAATACTATCCAGCTTCTGATAGTCTGCACCTCAAGAATTTCCTGTGTCAAAGTATCTTTGTGTTTAATGGACCCTTATAAATTTTTCTTCCATGTTTTTGTATGAATGCATGTATACTTTAGCATCCCTAGCGTCCTGCATTAAGAAGGGCTGCAAGTTTAACTACAGCCCCTGTACCCCATTTCATTTATTTTTAGTCTATCGATTAATAAGTTAATATAATTCCCCTGGTCCTTGTATATTAGAGGTAGGAATAATCTTTCTTTACTCACTTGCAGGTCACTCATGATTTTACAACTCTGTGTTCTCCCAGTATTCCCTTTTCTCCTAGTGGAAATTGTAGAAGTTATCCAGTCTATCTATTTGTCTTCATACACAAGCTATTTTGGAAATCTGTCAACTTTACAAGTCCAAGTAGACTGTAGCATCTGGCTTATCCTTAGGCTTTCTGTTCAATGACTCCTTCAAAGTAGGTTTATGAGGCATGACTTCTTTCTACAGAAGCTGTGTTGACTCTTCTCCACTGTTCTGTATTAACCTTTGCCCACTAACGCTACTCTGTTCTTAGAGTTTCTAACAACTTGCCTGGTACAGTTCTTCCCTGTGCTTAGACCATCACACCTCTTCTAAATGTTGAACATCCATTTGCCACCTTTTCTCGCTTTTACCCTCATGCAGTTTTAAGCCGTACCTTTTGCACCACGTTTTCCTTCCTGAGTCAGCACTCTGATGTGAATACTTTGACATCCAGTGAGCTACAGAAGAGCACACAGCCTTTCCAGTTGCTACATGAGGAAATGGATCAAAGGCCCTGACAAACTTGGGGGAGCTCAATAGCCCTTAGTTAAATTTTGTCTGCTTAAGGTCTGAATTTCTGAATTTAGCTTTCATTCTTTGGGTCTTGCTTAGCTGTTTACCACTAGACTAAAGCACTGTCTACTCTATCTTCTCCCCATGAGAAGGGATTCATGGATTTTAAGCCAATATCCTAGCCCCTTGCGATGAGCACGTATAATGACAAGAACAAAAAGCGAGCAGTTATCATTCCAGTTCTCTCTTGTATTCCCAGTTGAGGTTGTACTATTGGAATCCTTTGGAAATGGACCCACCAAGCCTCTACACTACAGCTCCTGCTGCTTCTGAAGCCCCTGTGAAAAGGAAGGACTGAGAGTTGATCACAACTTTCATAGGAAGGAGATGACTAGTCTAAAGAGTCAGTGAAGCTACTATTGCTGTCTCAAAAATATCTGACAAGGGATGAATGCTGGTTTAGCTGGGATGGAGGACACTAAAATGAGGATGGAGACTGGCAGGAGGGGAGTTCTTTTGTTCTGAGAAGGGATTTTTGGGAGTTAGAATGCTTGGCATGGGTGGTAGTTCTGTTGGTACGTGGACAATCAGTAGCTTGGTATACAGGAGTTTAGTAAAATTGCATATGTGGCTTTCAAGCAGTAAGCAATTTCAGTGTTGTTACATGAGGCTCTTAAACTCTTCTTTCCAGTGTCAGTTCCCTTTTTCTTATTTCTTCTCTCTGTGCTGTGAACTTCAGAAACTTTGCTGCATGGGAGCATAGATACTGCATGGCAAATGGAGAATAACCACGTCTCACATTTAACTTGTTGACAAGTGCACTTTCCTGGGATGTGAGCGCTGGAACCACACTACCAAGCGAAGTCCAGGTCTCTGACTTTCTGGGTGAGAGGTGCTGTTCCCCCAAATGATGTAATAGCAACACCTCTTCCTGAGCCCAGCATTGTTCCAGTGAGTTAGGTACAGTTTGAACGTCCCTAAGAAGTCAGACTTTAGTTGACATCTGAGCCTCTCCCTGCCCATGCTGGAGTTGGTATATTTTGATCTTCAGAGCTTGTGCAGAGCATATGCTTACGCACCCAGGGAAATATAACTCCAATGAACATGTATACCGGTTTGAAGCACCACAGTATGTCAGGCAAAGCGGTTAAGCTTGCTCATCATGTTTTGGTCTCACTCACTTGGGTCAATCTTGTGTCCCTCACCACAGATCCTCCAGCTCAGGACTGCCATGTCCCCTTGTGCACCAGGTGTTGCTGCCCTCTCTGTGCAGTGTTTGGTGTGAGACAGGGCTTTGAACTGTGCAGTCTGAATTGCTCTCTGAAGCTCATCAAGCTGTGTTAATTCCAGTTTCTTGGGCTGAACCTGGCCCCCCTTATCTGTTTCCAGTATTGCCTGTTTATTTCTTGGCTCTCACTGGAACATCTTGTGTTTCTGTCCCCCAGTTCAGCAGTGACAATGGGATTAAGAGATTCTTCCCACCCATTCAGTTTCTAAAGTCTAATATTTGCTGTTTGATTCAAATGATTCCTTGGTTCTTGGTTAGTTTGCAGGTCTATGGATGATTTCCATGTGTTAGTTAACTGCACTTGTTCCTAATTACGTATGTATGAGTGCATCTGGAGGTTGTAGGCTACTGTGAGAATGAAAGCCGAAATGCTGTGGGGTTAGGTCAGCTGAATTGTGCTATAACTCCCATGCCTGGATAGACTGGATTGACTACAGAGAGATCTAGATATCTAGCTCAGAAATAGATGTCTATAAAGTATGCGGAGGACTAAAATCACTGCAGTGCTTGACTTGCATCCTTCATAAAGAAGCTTACATCCCTGATAAGAGCATGGTCTTACTTGAACAGTTGAGTGTTAGAAACGTCTGTCTTTTGTGGAACCAGGTAAGTTTTCATTTTGGTCATGTCCATCGGTTAAAATTCTTTATTTGTGAACTGGAGTGTGGTAGACAACATGGACGCTTGTCACGTTCACTGGCACAGACTTTCCTCTCCTTTCTCTGCTAGCACAGACTGGCATTTGCTGTGCCAAAACATACACCTGGAAACATGACCAGGCAGACCTGGTCAGGTAACTTAGCTGTGAAAGAGCCACGCTTTTACAAGGAACCTGATAATGGTGCAGAAGTGAAGAATCCCACTTCCTACCCTGCTGTGGGGAATTGCTTGTTTGGCATTGTACCAACTTACTAACTAATGTCCATCTCCATCTGATTTGGTTTGCTCAAGCACTGAATTATGCAGGGAAGATGATAGTCGCTGCACTGCTGGTGGGGGTGCCAGCAGCCAGATAGTCTTTGCAGACATACTTCAGAGATTGCTCCTGATTGCATCCCTCCCTAGCCAGCTTTGCTTGTCTGACTCCCACACTCACTTCGTGGAGCAGCATAACCCAGTTTGCCTTACTGGGGGAGAGGAACAAGAACCAGCTGGCTCATCTGTTTGTCCATGTTGAACTACCTGTGGACTTGCAAAGAAAACAATGGGGTTTGAGGGAGGGGAGGTGTAGTCTGCAAATGTTAATGTTGGGGCTGAGATGTGTCCCAAAGTAAAGGTTCTAGGACATTTCCATTTACCTGTCTGGTTTTGGTATTTTTTCGGCGTGGGGGGGTTGAGGTACTCTGTGATTGTTACCTGTTTGGTAATCAGGAGAGGCACTCCTGATCAGTGTTGTGCAAATGCATGACTGTTCCCAGTTTCTTTGTAGCCCTCAAATCTTGCATCAAAGTAAAATAATTCCTCTGTGTTTTCAAGCACCTTAAAGATACTAAGGGAGATTAATTTTGTGAGAAAAGTACTGTCTTGCCATGAAAAGTGAAACCATTTGTCTCAAAAATTTGTGACATTTTTCAGCTGAATTACATATAAACACACATAAGTGCATTGCTTTTGCATTTGCAATACATTTTTAGTTGACCTTTCATTTATTTTTTCAGCAAGAAAATGTCTTCTGGTAAAAGTCGTGCTTGCTCTAGAAAGGCAGTCATTGATAATGTCTCCCTATTGGTCTTTCCTAGCCAGGTCTAGTGGCATGGTACCAGTGCACACAAAACCCTCAAGGATGTGATTAATGCTTTATGAGTTAGCACAGAGCTGTGACATACAGTGACCTGCAGTACCAGAGTAGCACAAATCTCTGTACGTGACAGTGAATATACTGTGAAGGAAACAAAACTGCAGGGGTGTAAACTTGTCCTCTTCATGGAGTCAGGAGAACTTCCCACCCGAGGTTGCTGGCGGCAGCACACATGTTTCTTCTTTCTCCGCACAGTGTTAGTCTGCTACTTGGCCTTGGTGTGTGGTGGAAATGGGATACTAGATCTAATCAATCTGTTTTGATTAACCTTCTGAGCTGGTAAAGTACCCTGACCAGCAGCTTTCTGAATATCCTCCCCTCCGATCACCTTTTCTCTTCCATGACTGCCGTCTTCCATAACTCACTGCTTTTTCTGTTTCCTTTCAGCCTGACGGGGAAAGAAGCTCTGACCCACTTCCCATCCCTGGGACCCTCCACAAACTCTGCCCAGGGGAAGGTCCACGTGAAACAGTGTGACTTGCTGAAGCTGTCCCGCAAGCAGAAGAGGCTGTGCCGGAGGGAGCCTGGCTTGGCAGAGACCTTGCGGGATGCCATCCGGCTTGGGATCATGGAGTGCCAGTACCAGTTTCGCAGCGAGCGCTGGAACTGCAGCCTGGAGGGACGGACCAGCCTGCTGAAGCGAGGTACAAGGTAGTCTTTTGTTTGCAGTATAAAATCTCACTTGGTGCTCCAGCCCCTAGAATATGCATCTCAAATTAAGCGAAGTGGGACAGTAACCAGGGAATGCAGAGATCATCTGTTTTGCCTAGGAATGGGAGCTGTGCAATTTGGGCCCTTTTGCCACAAAATATGCCTTATCCTCATCTTTCCTGTGCGGTTTGTCACGGATTGGAAAGTAGAAGGAAGTTTACACCCTTGGCTTGTGGATTTTTGTCTGAGACCAGAGTTGCCTAGACCGACCATCTTCCTTGGCTGGCAATCAGGGATGATATTGTGAAAAATAAGGGTTAGTGCTTTACGTCAAGGGACATTTTAAGAAAACACTTTTTAGCTCTTTGGATATTTTCATATGTAAATCTCTGCTGTTCTCAGATACAGAATTTAATCCTAATTTACTGTTTGAAAAAGCTATTTATTAGCATTAGGGCATTTCAGTGCATGTTGACAAATATCTCCTGAGACTCTTTCACATATATTTGGAGTTTCTGCAGAGAGCACAGAAGAGCCATTGGCTTCTGTTTCACAAAATGCTTTAGAGGAAGAAAATGTCCTGTGAGTTCTGTATTTGAGGTAGGAAGGAGCATTATAAATCCTTCAAATTATAAGAACTTGAGAAAAATAGAATGAAGACAGACCCTGAAACTATTTTTTAATAAAAGTTCCCAGAGCATGCATATATACTTTGCTAAACCTGTCTTGGTCCAAACAATGCCTGACCATCTGTTACTGAGTTTCAGCCCTTTGATAACGTTTAGTAGCATTTACTAAGTTTCAGTCTTCAGTATTACTAAGTTTCAGTCCTTTGATAATGTTTAGTAACTTAATGTTTTAAAAAAAGAGGCTTGAATAAGCCAATATTAACTTTGATGAAATCAAATTGTTAATTTCAATTAGCATTGGAATTGAACCTTTTTAACATTTCCATTTAAGATCATCAAATTTTATTAAAGTAAATATTAAGTTAATGTTTTAATAAACCAGCACATACAAGATCAGATCTACTTCATTGCAAGGCTCTATTGTGAATTTTTTAGCACACTGTGGAAGAAGATGTTCATGATCATTTTGAGTGACTTTCTGACATCTGTACCTTCATCAACCTCAAAGAACTTGAAAATGACAATTGAATAATCCTCATCTTCAAATAGCTGGAAAACATCTAATTATCTCGTGGTGGCATGCCTCAACATTTCCATGGACTCCTGACTGACAAAATAAAATATCACCTGTAATTTAAAACCTGTTTTGGCAGATGAGGATAAGTGTTTGAAAACTTTTATTACACAATCTTAAGGATCAAATGATGATTTAATACAGAAAAGTATGCTATATACATCTCCTATAAGAGAGGACAGTTGGCTGGAAGCAATTATTAGTTCTCATTTTCCTTTAACTTGCAAATAGGTTCGTTTCTTTCACAAAGAACACAAACACTTTCAGCTGCCACTTTTGATCTGTTTCTCACATATTCGTACTGCTGTTCTGTTGCTGCCTTGGAAATTGTTGGTCAGACAATGGACTATGCTCATTTCACCCAAGTAGTGATGAAGAGTTTTAGAAATTATTAAATCATTTGATATCGCCATGTTCCTAGAGAAACTGTAAAGAAAACCACACTTTTTTAACAGTCTGTAATGGTCTTATGAGTGAAAGAAGGGAAAAGAGATCATGTCCCATTAAGGGGGTTCATTTTTGTAATAGGTGAAAAGCCACACTTAATTTGCAGTGACAAATTAAAAAGCTGCTGTGACTGATTTGGATCACAGATGCTTTTCCTGCTTCTAGAAACACCACCATCTTTTTTCCTCTATTTACATACTTTTAGTAAATAAAACAAAAAATGCCAAGGGCTTTCTGGATTTTGAAATGCCAGATTTATTTTCACAATCAGCACCTTTTGTTGTTTTACACTGGCACTCCTTTGGGTACAACTGGGAAACTCCTTTTGCATAACCTACAATCCTTCCAAGACTATTGCAGTCACTTACGACAGTTATTACTCTGCACTGATCCATGCAAAATCCTTCTGCATTCCTTCCCCACTTCTTTAAAAATCCATGGAAATAGTTAGATTTGAAATGATTCTGGAGAGACATTTCAAGCCATCTTGTTCCCCGGTGGCTGCTGGTGTCTTTATAAGACGTTTGTAAAGCAATGATGATCTTTTGGTTTCCAAGGTGTGCCATAAAGGCAGTCAACTGCTGCTGAAGGTCAGGTAAGCAGTATTTCATCTCAAACAACATGGTGATTTGGGGAAAATAAATACTTTTAGCAAAGACAGCGCAGATACAGCCACTCAGAAAAATCCTTCTCGAGAAACAAGCACGCTACAATCCTTCCATCCATTAATCCATTTCTTTGTTTCATGTTGGTTACATTCTTTGACCTTCAAGCACTGGTTTCATTGATGTCATGAGGAATCTAGGAATGCTACAAGCACAGGAGCGGTGGCTCAGAGATGTAGAATTTCCATCACTGGAGATTTTGAGAACTCAGTTGGGCAAAGCCCGGAGCAACTTTATCTGGCATTGGAGTTAGCCCTGCTTTGAGCAGGAGGTTGTACTAAAGACCTTGAGAAGTCCTTCCATCCTAAATCTTTCTACCATTCTATACCTTTCTGGTCTGCTCTTTTTTGTTTGTTTGTGTTTTTTTGTTTGTTTTGTTTTGTTTTTCCCAGAGAAAGATCTCTTCCACTTGCTCTGAAATGCTCAAAATATCTTTACTGTAGCATTGAAAAATCTTTGACCTTGAGCATCTTTCCTTTGGCAGAATCACCACATGGCTAAACTCCTCCTATTATAGTTTTCCTTGTGGTCTAGAGCACACCACACCACAGAACAGTGTCTTGCCATTGCAGCAAACATCGTTCTGTATTTATAGGCTGCTGAGCTAAGAAATAATTCCAGAGAGCTCAGGGGAAGACCTGGACGTGTGCAAGGTCCTACAAGAGGGAACTGGCTTACTTCAACATCTTGAAATTCAACTCTGTGCTGGATGTTTGCAACCGAACTGCCCAGCAAAGACATCTGCATTTAGATGTTCCCCCTTGCACCGAGTGTTTAAGATTTCATTTAGTCACTAGCAACACAGTCAATGGGGTCAGGAGAGTGACTCATCCCTAAAACAGATCCTGACAGCCTCGGCATTGGCTCCAGGCTCCACTGGCTGTGGTGACAAGAGCTCCACTGACGTAGTGGAAGGATAGATACCCAGGACACATGGAGAAACCTCTATTTAGATCTTCTCAAATCATGCTCGTTGGAGCTGATTGCTGCTCATTTGTGCTATGTCCTACTGAAATTCCAGCTTCAATAGCTGCTTTGTTACTCATTGTTATTCCACAAGGGCTGAAGGACCATTCAGTTTTTCCTTTACCCATGTGATTTGTGAATTAAACAATTAAATGGTGATCAATCCCTTATGACAAAGTAGAAGGAATCATCTTAGACTTTTCAGACAAGCATTTGGCAGTCTGGTGACATTGAACCTTTGCCATAAAAGGAGGTGGGAGGCGGGGAGAAGAAGGAGTTGATTTGAAAGTACTCTCGTTATCTTCAGTTACTGCTGTCTGCAGTGGCCTGACCACAAGCAATGGTCTCTGATTTCAAGTGGGTTGAAATCTGGCCAGCACTTACGTGGAGTGCCACAGAAGAAACCAAACCATCACTGGTCAGAAATAGAAGGAGCAGTGTGGTATTCCACAAAGTCAGATTTAGCAGGGTGTGTGGAGCTGACTGGTACTACTAGCTTTATATGGTATGGGAAAGTGTTTCTAAAATGCTCTCCTCTTTTCTGGTATCAGTATGTCAGATAGGATATTGGGAATCTGATAAACATTTGGAGATCAGCTTCTGGAATTATTTTTCACATCTAGGATCTCAAATGTATCTTACCCTCTCTTAGCTCCTTCTTTTGGGTTAGCCACTGTTTGAAAATGTGTGAGCATCATGTTGCTGTCCATAATCTGTATTGACTGTGTCCCATACCAGCTTTTCCAAAACATTTGATGGATTTGGTGACATTTTTTCATTATTCTTCTAGTCCCTTGAGAGATTTTATAGAGCATCATCAACCAGAGCGCTTAGTTGCAAGTTACTTGTCCCAGTGATATAGCAACTAAAACGATGAGGTAGGAAACAGTCTGTTGATTGATCTCATTGACCATCTCCACATTTTCTTGACTCTCTCATCCATGCCCATACTGTTGCTAGATCTTTCATCTAAAATTCTGGAATTCCAAAGAGCTCCTATGAAATTTGTATTGAAGTTGCTAACACAGCCTTTCCATTATGGTCATGATTAGTCGATTTTTCATGCTTCTTACTGATAGCTATCAGAAGAACTCTTTGTCCTGTTATCTGGTCAGATTTATGGTGACCTCACTCGGATCTCAGCAGTCAGTGGTCTGATCTATTATTACAGCTGGATGGGAATTCTTTGAGGGAACAGAATGATGGAAAGATTTGAGGTTGGACTGGATGAATTTAGAGGTGCTTTCCAACCTCTGCTCAAAGCAGGGCTAACTGCAAGACTAGACAGGTCTCTGTTGTTCTCTCCCTCTCCTCCATTTTTGGGGGAAACAGATTTGTTTCCCTCTGATGTAGAAGGAAATTTGGAACTTTCCAATATGGAATATTTGTTTGCTTCAGTGTGTTTTCTTCCATGCAAGTGGTCTATTTTTCATAAACCATAACTTTTCTATTTTGGCCAGTCTTATCCATTCTTGCACTCTGAGCTATTAATCAGTCACCTGTCTTTCTCTTCCTTGCACTATTTCCTAAATTGTGGACTTTTTAAGCAATTTTGCATTAATAGTTTTGTTTTCTGTAAATGAACTCTGAAGGAAATACTAAGATTTTCCCCTGGATTAAATAGGAGAGGAGGTAAGTAATCAAAACAACATGTTTTGGGGTTTAGGTCAAGTTTGTGTCAACCAGGGTTTTCTGGAACTTCTGTGGAGCTCGTATCAACATACCCATTTCTATCTGATCTCATGTCTTCAGACTGAATTTCTATTCAGGCACTGTACTTCCTTTCCTAATTAAAATGTCATGGTGTGTCACGGTTGTGTACCTCAGGGCAAACATAGTCAAGCTGGGAAGCCTGGTTTAGGAAGGAGAATACCTTCAGAAAGCATCACCACAGTCACTGGGAGTAGATAATTTACAGGGAAGTCAGAAAACCCACTCATGTGTGGGAGAGTTGTCCTTGCCCAAGATGTCCTTCAACATGGAACCTTTCCCAGTCAAACTACATGTGATCTTTCCATGTGAAATATTACTACTGTGCCAACACAGTCCCAGTTAAAAACATTTTTTTAAATAACAGGTCAGATTTAAAAAATATTTTTTCAGTCTCTACTAAATCTTTGCTGATTTTAAGCCACGATGTGACTTCAATGACAGTCTCTATTCTCACCTATCAACTCTGTGGTGAAGATGAGGACAAATGGAGTTTCATGACTGTCGCTTTTTGCAGTTGAATATTTTCCCAGGACTGTTTGGCTGTTGCCACCCATCCCTTGATTCATGAGTGATGTCCTGTCTCCATATTGAATCAGTCACAGTCACCAGGTGAGACTGGGGTGTTACTACACCAGTTACTTCAAACACGATATTGAGTTCCTCTGCTAGGAATAGTGTGCAGGTAATGGAAGAATTTTGTCTCTTTGTATTTCTAAGCATTGTGCTTGGTTTTAGTTCACGGCTAGTCAAGAGACCCAGTGAGGTGGATGAACAGCTTATTTTGCCTTTCCTGCTCCTACCCTCTCCTAATCCTTCTCTTGTGCAGGTTTTAAGGAAACTGCCTTCCTCTATGCAGTGTCCTCTGCAGCTCTCACCCACTCCTTGGCCAGAGCGTGTAGTGCTGGGCGTATGGAACGCTGCACCTGCGATGACTCCCCAGACCTGGAGAACCGCAAGGCCTGGCAATGGGGTGTTTGTGGAGACAACCTCAAATATAGCACCAAGTTCCTGAAAAAATTCTTGGGTCAGAAGAGGATTGGCAAAGACCTGCGGGCCAAGGTGGACATCCACAACACCAATGTTGGCATCAAGGTGAGGAGCTGCACTAGAAGGCCTAGAATGAATTTAGGACTTAGTGCAAGTCTTCTAACCCATCCTCAGCCAAGGCTGTTTGTGAGAGGGGTATTCACTGCCCCTATTCACAAACCAGATCTGTTTACCTGTGTGTCATGGACCTTATGGTACTGAGAGCTCCCTGGAAAGTCTCCTCAACTCTGGTGTGAGGAGTTGCATGTTGAGTGGCAGAGTAGCATCCTGTATCCTCTAGTGATATCAGGGGCTGAGTGACAGCAATAGGCAGCGTGGTAACAGCTGTAAAACTCAATGGCTGAATTACTCACAGGTTATGCCATGGCCACGGGTGTTTTGAGAACAGCTAGAGCTTCAGAGCTGGTGGGACATGTGAATTAGATTAAGGGTTGACACTCTTGAGATCAATTATGAGTCTGCTGGTGATTTGCTATGGAACTAGTCATGTTACAAGTTTGGGTCAGGGAGACCATTAGATCAAGCATTTTGGCTTGTATGTTACAGGCTACTGACTTACCATTGTTTTCCATTTACTGAGTCCAATTACTTGTTCAATTAGAGCACTGTCTTCATTTGAATATACCAAAGGGAATCCACCATGCTGGAGATACTCAGATTTATGTTTGACTACTCCTGCTATTTCAAGTAGGCTTTGTAAGAATTTATTCAGTATTCAGCCACTTGTCTTCATTCAGGCTTTCTACTGTCTGGCTCACCAGTCAAATCTCTAGCCATTCCTCTGTTTTGTTTTGGTTTTTAGAGTTTCCTCCATAAAAAGGAATAATACCATTAAAACTAAAGTACTTCCAGGCTGTCTGCAATCTGAGGTGTTGCCTCCACCCAGAACTAGGCTCATGGTCTGGCAGATAATGACTACCACTTCTTTTCCTCATCAGGCTGTGAAAAATGGTCTCAAAACCACATGCAAGTGCCATGGTGTCTCCGGCTCATGTGCTGTCCGGACGTGCTGGAAGCAGCTTTCTCCTTTCCATGAGATTGGACGACTGCTGAAGCTGCGCTACGATGATGCCGTCAAGGTCTTCAGCACCACCAATGATGCTGTGGGACACTCAGAGCTGGCTGGCCCACAGAGACAAAGCCATTCCCCCAAGCACCCTGCTTCACCCCGCTCTACTGACCTGGTGTATGTGGAAGACTCTCCCAGTTTCTGTCGTCCCAGCAAATATTCCCTGGGAACTGCTGGGAGGACCTGCTCTCGGGAAGGCAACTGTGACAGCATGTGCTGTGGACGAGGCTATAACACCCAGAGCCGGCTGGTTACCTTCTCTTGCCACTGCCAGGTGCAGTGGTGTTGCTATGTTGAGTGCCAACAGTGCATGCAGGAAGAGGTGGTCTACAGCTGCAAGCAGTAAAGACAGTGCTAGAGGATCAAGACAAGTCCTAGAGTACAAGGAAGCAGTAGGGAGAGAGAGAGACATGATTCTCTGCTGTGGGGTGAGGGCAAAGGCAAGCAACAAAAATGTCCAGTGCTCCTATTATCTCAATGTTGAGATCCTCTGATCTGGGGAGAGCTCCTGTATGAGGGGTGAAAACCAGAGGTTTTGTCAGGTATCAGATCAGGAAGGAGGGACAGAGAGTGGGGGTAATGTGGGGACAGCAGAAACATTGAAGCCAGTCAAAAATATCTCTCTTGAGCTAAAATTTGTACTCTCGTCTGCAGGAATATCGCCCTCCTCCATCCCTTACTTGCACTTAGGTAAATGCGTTGGGGTGGTGACATTGAAATACTGAGGGCTTCTGCCCTGGTTCCTGGAGAGAAGTGAATTCAGGGACTGGGGAGGCAACTAACCAGAGACTGGATCCTGATGTAGCAGGGACAGCCGTGTTCCTGCACCAAGGCAAAATGACTCTGGCAGCAGGGGATTTTCAGTACTGTTCTCCGGGAACTGGTTGAATCCTTTCTGCTTTGAACTCAAAGACACACTATTGAGCAGTCTCATCTTAATGCAAGAATTGTGCCTCAGAAATACCAGTTTACAAACAAATGGAGCTCGTGTCCATCATCTCCCAGGTCTATAGTTTGGACGTTAGTCTCCAAGTGCATTTTAACCATGTTTTAACCTTGCTGTACACAGGAGACCTGGAATTGCCTCTGTTACAGTGTATGTATCACAGGAACTCAGCTGAGGTCTGTGAAGTTACCCCTCTGCAGCATGTTGCCTCGCAGGGTCTTATTTTATGATGGTGGATCCAGGGTGATGGTACCAGTTATGCACCCCTCTTTCCCCCACCCGACTCAATGAAACTATAAATTGCCTTTTTGTCTTATGTGTACCACTCGTTGCCCTGGAGCCCGAGGTGCATCACATTCCACAGTTCTGCCCTGTGCTAATGACAGGTAAAATTTCTGAAAGGGAATTAGGAAACACAGGAACTGGGGCATCGCAAAAATTTGCCAGTCATGAGTGACAATCTCTGCACCGAGAAGTTAGATATATCTAGACAATGCAGGCATCTGGCATGAGAGAAGGTGACCTGGGGGAAAGAGCACGGTCCATTACGGAGTTGTGATCCTCTGACTTTGAGTCATGTTTTTCTAGTTAACTTTAAGTTGAGCACAGCAGAAACAGCCTGTTTTGTTTCTTTGGCTGTGTTTTAGAGAACAGTTTTGGGAATAGCAGTGAGGCATTCCCTGACCTGGCCACCAGCTACACATAGAAGTGTGTAGCACAACCTGTCTGGGTGTTGCGCTTTATTACAGTGCTTGGCAGTGCATTTGCCTGCGCCAGGGCTTTTCCTGGTTAATACTGCAGCAGCAGTTGGAGCATTTGTACTGTGAGCAGCTCTGGAGAGTTCCTGAGACAGCAAAGCTGCTGTATTTACTCAGTCTTGGTAATGGCTATAAACCAGCAAGCAGGATGCCTGTGTGGAGACGGGCTGAAAAGAATACTTAAATCCTTAAGCTCAAATCAAAATTCGTTGGCAATGTAATGGATGAAGATGCTTGTTTGGGTTGTCTAGATGGACTGATCCGTAGGCTGAATTGGGCAAGCTTTCAATGTGGTCAAGTTCTCCTAACAAGGGGTAAGATCTCACCTGTGTGCTCCAGCTCTTAAGTGTGGATCTGCTGAAGTCAGGCAGCTCATCCATTCATTTACATGTGCTTTGAACAATTACTTTGCAGTGATGAGTGTGTACTCACACTCTCTTGATCTTGACCTTTGTTGCCCTTTTGTTTTTTACAACTATCTTTGATTTCTGCTTCATAAAAGGACGGAAGAGAACTGTGTCAGAGCAGATCTAGCCATTAACTGGCTGTTTAGAGGCAACTAAGACCTTTCCTTTGGCTAGCTACATGTCTTTTAATGGGCTTATTCCTTTTTATTCTTTTTCTGGCTCAAGTTGACTTGAACTGAATTAAATGCTTATGACAGACATAATACTGCAAATAGGGTTAATTGGCCTTAGTTTTTTTTTACCTTCTAAATACCACAGAACTTAATATTGAGCAGACCCTTATTTACATGCTGCTTTTAATCTTTTTGGAGTTGAAATCTTCCCACGAGTCTCAGTGTTGAGCACTCAATGAAAAAGCATCCCACTAAGCTAAAATTGGCATCATAGGTGAAATGACAAAGGAACTAGCTCTGCTCTACACTATTGATCCCAAGCCATCTACCCCACTGACCTCCTGGCTTGTCCACCATCAGAGAGGAAGGGAATACCACATCACAGGAGGGTTATTTGGGGATCCCATGCCATTGCATGGAGCATTCTCATTTAAAGGGGGACTGGGACTCGGTGGAAGGAGTGGGGAGGCCCATCTGGATCCCATTGTTTGAGAAGCAAGTGGAGGAGACACCACTCTGTTCTCTTGCTTTTATCAAAGCTGCACTTCTCAGTTGTCCACTGGCCAGTAATTTCTGGGCATGCACAATGCATTCTCCACATCCAGATGTCATAATTTGAGGGCAGCTAGGATGCTCCTATGTGGTGGAGAGTGTTCTTGATGGTGTCATTTCTTTTTATTTCCTCTTTGGGCTAATGTTGCTGAAGTGAACTAAGGGGGTTCCAGCAGACACATCACTGCAGGTTGGGATTCATGCACTGTGCAGATAAGGCAACAGGACTTGCACAAGGTCACTGCAGGCAAGAACTCAGGATAGAACTGGTTTTCAATGGCTTAGTAAGTTCTGTCTCCAGCTTTGCCATGAAGTTGTTTGAAGAAGAAAAAACACTTCTGTAAGCTCCTAGTAATGTTATCTGGGTCAGTGTCACCTGCTGACAGCTGGATCCCGGTGAGATGTTATGAATCTGCTCTCTTGCTTCTTAAAAGAGCAGGCTGTTTATGTCACTTTGAGTGTTAGGTCTTCTCTTAAGGGCTTTGTGTTCACCGAACTCCAAGTGACCCTGCTGAGCAGCATCGTGTTTGACTCTTGCAGTAGGAACTGTCAGGCTGCACACAGGGAGCAGGTCTATGAAGCTCTGATGTACTCCTGCCCTCCAAACCCAACTTGGACCTGTTGGAGAGGATCTACCACCCGTCTCATACATGACTGAAAATCTGTTTTCTCCCCTTCTCAGTGACTCCAGTAACAGTATAAAGGTTGGAGCTTGGCTGAGGTGGCTGTTGGGCTACAGGCTAAACAGGAGCCTCCTTGGACCTGGCTGGTGTTTGTAGGGCCTTTGGGGTACCCTCCAGGTACCTGCAGAGTGCACTCATTTCAAAGTGAAGCTTTTTGTCTTGCTCAGACTTACCCTTCTGTACTATCCCTGTAAAAAAAAAGAGAGGAGAAAACCACACAAGAACAGACATGTAGGTAAGTCTTCTAGTCTTCTTTAATGAACTGGTCCTGCTCTGCAGTAAGCATGGAAGGAAATACATGTTACTAACACCTTTCATTTTCCTGTGAAGAGCATTTCAAATCTGTAGGCTAGTTCTCCCATCTGAAAGGCAAGTCTGGCTTCCACATAGCAAAAAGTGTTATTTTAATAATATCCTTTATCTAGCTCCAAATGTTGCAATGCTTCGAGGAGTAGGTGAATGCATTTCAGAAGGATGTTAGGTGTTTTGCACAACAGACTCAAAAACAAGACCAGGAAGATGGTAAAATTATTATTTAGGCAGAGAGGAATATGGTCAGACTAGCAGAACTTGCAACTTCGGTTATTTGTGTCCTTTGCAGCTGAAACACTGATTTTGGTAGGAACTGAAGGACAGGTTTGTGGCAAGGGGGCTAGACATACTTACTTAGGCAACTCAATCAAGCCCCTTCAATGTGGGTATTTTGGACTGAATTGGTCCTTTGGCACTCTTTCAGGCAAAGATGACACATTTAAAGCAGGATTAGATACTGCTTTGCAGAACTTGAAAAAGATCTTGTATTTTGTGTGTGTGGTCTCTGTTGTATGGACATTCATGCTTTTGAGGTGGTGTCAGCAAGTCCCTTGCCACTGAAAACACTGGTGTCTGTGAAATGTGCAGGGATTACCTCTAGCAATGGAGGTTTTAAGCAGCAATCTCTATTGCCGTTTGAGCTGTGATCTGTTGAAACTGGCAGGGTCTGTGCTATACCATGTTTTTGTCCAGTCTTGCTGCCAGCATCTATGAGGTGGATCTGCCCTTTGTCTTGAGTGTTGGGTTAGCACAGTCCCATGGGGATCTCACAAGAAATTTACTGCAGTCAAAGAATAACGTAAACAAAGTCAATTGAAAGGTGAGATTTTTGCCTGGAAGTCCTGGCATCACACAGGAGCTGTTGAATAAGAACTGGACAAAAAGATATTTCAGGGGAAAATTAAGTATTGTTTTTTCATGTACCAAAAGGGACTTTTGCACCTGAAGCTCCTTGCCCTGCATGGCTCAGAGCTGCTTGAAAAATGGAGAATAGGGAGAAGATCTGAGGAAGAGATGGTTCATTCTCTGGTATCCTTGGGGTGAGTTTGGGCTCAGTGGAATATGGAGGTTTGGCATTTGGCTGAATTAAATTCTGGTTGTTAGCTGTCAAGCCAAGTCTGGACAAGGAAGTCTGATATCCTCTGGCTTTGCTCTGCAAAGTTAACTCAAAGCCTATTTCAACCCCTCCCTGTCACAGCTGAAAAGCTTCCTCTTCAACCCCTGCCAGTCAGAACAGACAGCCTCTGGAAAACCAAATGATGGAAACTGGTGGGAAATAAATAATTTTAAATGCCCGATATGAAGTCTGGGGAAAAAACTTGAGCATATTATGAGTTCAAGGCAATGTTGTTATCACTCCTTGTATCCTTCAATACTAAGCCTTTTAGAAATGATGCTGTGGATAAGGGAGTGAAAAAGTTTTCTTGAGGCAGATAGTTGTCCAGAGCTGTTTTACCACCCAAACTTGAGGTAAATTGGGTTGATATTCAGAAATGTGATTTACTTCAACTAACAGCAGTGGGAGTCTTTGTGTGACCAGGAAGCAAAACTTGGGTCTGTTTGGCATTCAGTATTCTTAGGCTTGAATTGTATTTTCTTCAAGAATCAAGACCAAGCATCATCTTGAGCAAAGCTCTTCCGCCACCTCCTGGAGATATGGGATGCGAAGACCTGGGCCTCCATTTGGTCTGTGTGTGAGCTTTTTAATTATGATGCACAGCTTATGAGGTACTACAAATCCAGTGGATGTGCCGCCTCTTTGGCTGTATGGGCAAAGAAGTTACTGGAATGACAGGCTGGAGATATAAAGGGATTGCACTTCAGTCTTTACATGGAAATCTTTTCAGCAGCAAAGGTGAAAGCTTATGCCTTGGCTATAAAAAAATTCTTTCCCAGGTGCAAATGTACCTCAACGTGACTATTGATGGTAAAAATCTGAGCTGCACATGCTTTCCTGTAGTTTTTTTGATTCAGGATGAATCCTTTCCTCTGTACCTACAATCCAAGTAACCTGAGAACAGTGATAGCTCTAATAGTCCTAGCTGCCTGGGATCCTCACTGCCCACACGAGGGCTACTCTGCAGCCACAGGTTAGTCCCTGTCCCTGTGTATACTGCCTAGTCCAATTTTTATTGCCTCTCCTGGTGTGTTGTGGTGTTGGGCTTGGTAGTAGCGGATCCAGCATGCTTATTGCAGGAGGGAAATAACAATCCATCAGAAAAGTTTTACTGAAGTGTATAAAGTTCTGGTGTGGATAGACTCCACCATCCCCAAGTGAAGATGTGAACCTGCTTGGGAAGAAATCACATATCTGGAGACTGCCCCATGAAATGATTAGACACCAGTAATTCCTTGAGGCTTAACCAGGGATCCATGCAGCACTGTTGCTGTGATGGAAGGGCAGTGCAATGCTGGGGTCAGGGTTACTTTATTAGATGAACAAACAGGGCCATGTAAGCCAAGAAATGCTGATGAGCAGCGTAACAAACCCCACTGATGCAATAGCCAATTCTACACTCTCAGACACCTTGGTGTAAGACTGGAAGGCCAATTTGCGACAAAGTAATATGTCACTTGAAAGAAAAAAAAGGCTGTGCTTTAAGGGAAACAAAACATTTGTCTACCTCAAGATGTACAACTTTTGTGACAAGAAGTATAGATGATATTTATATTTCTTATATATCCTCTAGAAAGAAAATGGTGCTATGGGTTTTAAGTTGCATTACAATCCTGCTTGTACCTTGTCCTAATTTTTATATAATCCTTTTGATTATAACATGCATATTTGTGTAGCTGGCTGTGTTGTCCAGTATTGCACTAGTGTCTGCACTGCTGGTGTTCTTGTCAGTCAATAAATACGAGTTGTTTTCTAAGAATGTACATTTCTGCCTTTCAGGGAATATCCCTGGGAAATAGATTTGAATAACTCCATTCCTCCATTGGCACATTGATGTTATTTCTTCAGTTCTCCTCTACCTGCACCCTCTCCAGAAGATAACTAGAAATGTCCATTTCTGCCCATTCAACAGTAAGGGTTGCCCAGGTGGGCTGAGCTTAGGTATGTTTGTGTTAAGGAGGTGTGACACTAGTGAGCCAAATCTCATCAAGAACATGTCAATGGCATATTCCCTGTAGCAGCAAAACAGACTGGATTCTTGTGTACCTGGTTGCTCTGTTCTGCTGCTGGTGCTTCTGTGTCAGCTGTTTGGATGCGACTATTTGTGGAACTTGGCAACTGGGCTGATGCAACTGGTGCAAAAGTCACTCAGCCTCAAAGACATGACTCCAAGGTGCCCTGTGCTCCTCAGACTCTCCCTGGGGAGGCAAGGGCGGTTGTCTGAGGGAAGCCTGTGGACATGTAGAGGAACACCAGATCATAGTTTTTGCGGGGAGGGATGATGGAGCTGGCCTTGTGCTGCAGTGATGACACCAGACTAGCAGCTCTTCTTGCCCTTCATCTTGGGCACACGGGAGCTGCCGGCTCCAGCAGTCCTGAGCAACGGCTGAGAGTGGGTTTACCAGGTGATCCCAAATAACTCCCCCAGACCTTGGTCTGGCACCAGGCCACCACAGCATGGTGACACCTCATCACATTGTGGTGCTCAACAGTGACCACACAAGGCCAGAGGAGGTGCCATGGCCACAGGCTGTGTCTGATGCACATGCCAAGCTAAGCCCTACAGGAAGCGTGGTTAACTGCTGTGTCCACAGTCCTCAGCACAGTCCATAGCCAATGTGTGCAACTGCCCAGGCCTAGCACGGCCCAGAGCTGCCAGTTGTGGGCCACAACAGAGCCACTTCACACTGTGGTTTGCTTTCTGGTTGGGATCTTGTTGCCCCATCGCTCCTTCCCCCGCCACCAGCTCACTCGTCTGCTCTTGCACATAACTTCTGAGTTTCAATTCTGGCCTGCTAGAAGGGACCATGGTGTTGCCCAGCCCTGAAGGTCCACACAGAGCTGTCCAGCTCCTTGGCACATACCGAGCTGAAAGTGTATGAGAAATACCATTCAGAGTGGTTGGGTTCTCCCGGGTAAAGCATGCCAGTGCACTGGGGATGATAAATAATTCAAGATTCTCACGGGTCCTCTCCCAACCCTCTGCCCTAACCTACTCTTCCGGCAGTCCTGGTTGTCTCCTACGGTCTGCCTAGCTTGTCAACTGGAGTAGTGCAGTCTATGCAAAATCTGCTTCCCAGGAAAGATATAGCAAGCAATGCATCTCTGTGGACAGGCTCCACAAGGTCAGTGGCATTTTCTTGGAGATTGGATGAAACAAGGCGGAGCAGATCTAGCACTGGCCTTGTGCTAGGAATGTCTGTCTGTCATAGGCACCAGCATGGCTCAGCCTGGTGTCCCCAGGAATGTTCCCCCCTCTCCCCAAACCAGTACTACTGAAGTGGGGTATCGACCGTCCCTGAAAGTTTGGGGAGAGCCACACAGCTCTCATGTATCAGCCTCTTTAGCTTCTTCATTGATAAGCATCATGTGGCTTCTTGGGGAGATGCTGGTCTTAGCCTTTCTTGGGGCTTGTTTTGCATCCCCAGTTGTCCCCAGTTAATGCTTCCCCAGACCCAGTGAGGCAGTGGTATCTACTTAACCTCCTTAGTGCATGAAGAGTGCTGACTCTGGGGATTTTTTTGTCAGACTGTGCCAGGGTGTGTTAAGAATTCCTACCCAGCTTGGCTCTGCTGTCTTATGAAGCAGCAGTGGCTACCATGCTCTTCTGGATGCTCAGCAGCACAGCACAGAGACAACAAGGAATCAGGCCTCAGACAGATCAGGAAGAGATGCTGGGGAGAGGCAGGTTTTGTCTGTGTGCTGTTTCGACTCATTTGCAGGCTGAATCTGTCCCAGTATGTTGCCTTAAGCATTTCCTTACAGGCTACTTGTGCCTGTCAGCTGTTTCATGGCACCAAAAGGCAGCAGGACTCTTAGGCCCACGGCCAGGGACTAAATGGAAACCTCAGATCTTGCTGTGAGAGGAAATGGTCCTAGAAGAAAAGGAGCATTGGTGGAGAACTGGGTGGCAGAACATGGTGAGATATGCCATCCTCCCTCAGCAGTGTCAGGCAGCACAGAGCCTGGGCACACAAGGGGCCAGCCAAGCCCTTAGCAGGCAGGTAGTTTTCCTGAGATCATCTGTTCCTGGGCTAATTGTGATAGGAGGTATTTGTTTTCTCAGTCCTATTGAGCGTACACAGAGTGGAGGTGTTGTGCATGTGCTGGGTGAGTGCAAGGAAACCTCCTCGTGCTGCTTGTTACGGTCGCAGTGGGATTAAAATGTCATGGGAAAGAGCTTCTGGCAAATGAGGCAAGTAGGATGCCTACTCATTTGTGCAGCCATGCTGAAAATCCCCCACCTTGCTGGATGGAGGAAAACTGGACCATTGGGGCTGGGAAGGTCTCCTGGGTTTTTTGGGACATGTGCTGGGTTTGGGGCGGACATGCTGTGGCAGGTCCCAGCCAGCCCTACCATCACTCTCACAGGCAGCAGAGACCTCCAGCGAGCTCTTTGAAGGCACAGCTCTCCCTAGGCAAGAGACCAGCGGGAGCCCCAGATACAAAAAGCACAGGGTAGTTTGCAAGTCACATCTTAGATATAGGAAATGCTGGAAATACCTTTTCTTGACAGATCAGTGTCTTCTAGGCCACATTGCTTCGCTAAGTAGCATCATGGATGGTCAATGTCCCATTGCTTTGGGGGAGCAAGCACCTCAATGGAAGCAATTAATAAATAGCACAAATCATATTCCTGTTTCATGTTGGGGTGTTACCATCACTGGGTAGCTCTGGAAACTCCCAACCAAGCAATTTTTCCCTCTCATTCACAATTGCATCTAAATTATTGTACAAATCAAACATCCCCTACAGTGACAGCTGCAAGGTGTGAGCTGTGTGTCCTTAGCATGGCTTTGCCACTGTTCACATTATCAACCTGGATGCTGAAATACCACTCGATGCTCTAGGTTCTTCAGTGCCAACATCTGTTCTAACACGTAGGGGTGATGGGAGCAACCCTGTGGCTGGAGATCGGCCTGTCTACGCCCACCTCGAGAGCCTTTGCTGACCTGTACTACTTCTGCAAAACCTCTTTTTGTGCTCTGGTTTCTGTAATAGCAAAGACAGGACTCAAGACATGTCCTTGGGCATGTTTGTATGTGCTTCAGGTTCTAGTTTTCTAAAACTGAATGCTTTAGGGATTTGCAACCTAACCTTAGATGTCTGAAAGCTTAAGCTGCAAATATGAGTCAGTCAAGGGAAAGAAACAGGCATGTCCCAGACCAGGCCATCCATATTAAAAATGTAGGGCAAATGAACTCCGCTAGGTTTTTCCCAGCTTATGCTAGTTTTAATCCCATAACTGTGCCTGGGACAACAGCCTCTGCAACCTGTGATGTGTTTGCTAATGCCATTCTTCTGCGATTGTCTGAAAGGCTTTGTGAAAAGCTTCTGCTAGGACTCATTTTTGAAATGTAAAAGGCATGATACCTTCTGCAGGCTTTTCTGGACCTAGCATGACTCTCTTAGTTTCAGCACCCACATTGTCCCAAGGCTTTGATTAGAAACCTGAGTTGACAGTGCTGGATGACATCGTCTCTGTCAGCTCCTAGCCAAACTACCCATTCCTATTAACATCCCCTGCTATACAGCACATTTTAAATATGAATACCTATAGATAAGACATTTTAGCAGCCATACTGGATAGAAACTACCCATCAAAATATAAATGTTATATTTATTTATTTTATTTATACTTATGTAAATATAAATTTCTGAAACCTTTGTATCCCTTTTGTCTGTGGATAGAGGCATGTCACTAGTTTTCTGAACTTACTGATACTCCTCATTGCCTGTCAAGGTGCATATTTTTCCCCTGATCTTTCTCTGCTGTTTTTTAACCCAGTGTCACAAATGTTTTCCAGAGCATTTTGGAGATTTTTCTCCTTTTTATCTTGGTTAGTGGAATATCAGGTCTGCAAATGTTGATACCTTGGATCTATCAGATATTGATGATTTTGTCAATATCTGTTGGTAAAACATTTTGGATGCAGAAATAAGTCCCAAGACTACATGGGAAAGATCCCTTCCAAATGGTATGTTAAAACTGCTCAGCTGCTAGCCCTGTTTTGGAGACCTTGCAGAACCAAGATATACTACCTACAGGGATGCTTTTAACTGAATGTACAACAGGGCACTTTTAGATTTTGTCACCTTTTCTCTATCTGCTGCCAACTGCTTTCCTCTCTCACTACAGGCAGCTGGGAATTGATATTAGATGTTAGATCCTAGGCCCAGCATGTGTTGAGCTAGAAGACATTTGCTTTAGTGCCAGGTGCAGTATCATTTGTAGAAGCATGTGTTCTCACATTTCAACTGCTTTGCACCTCGATAGACCCCTGCTTATGTGGAGAAATTTTAGATGTCTGTGCAAAACTCTGCTTAACGTCTTTGTTGCATTTCCCCCCACCCCAAATCACCTCCATGGATCCCCAGCTACACCAGGCATTTGTTCTAGGAAGTTTTGCAGGTCTCCTGACTGACCCTGACAGGTCTCATGACACAGCTCTCTGTATGGACAGCATGAAGAAACTGGCCAAGAAAACACTATGTGCTGCTGAACCGTTCCCAGAAGGAGGTCTTCTTGGATTCAGCTCTTACCTATTAAATCAGTTATTATTCTGACTCACCTGTTGGCCCTTGGAAGGGCTCTGCTGTGAATCTAAGCTTGCCTGATGGTATTGCAGAGATACAAATCCATGCCCTGTAGTTGCCTCGATACCAGCTTCTTCCTGACTGCTGCCTGACCTGATTTGCTGGCTTTCCTCCAGTGTCCCTTGCCTCACTTTGCTTTTTATTCAGTTTCTGTTCCCTCCCCCATCCCTGATTCAACTCAGATTCTTCATCCTTCCCTCTGTGCTGCTCTTGCCAAAACCCACCCACCTCTTCCATTTCTCCATCCCATCTTGCTTTTAGTAGGAAAGTTATTCATGGCATTGCACTGCCCCAGGCAAGCTCCAGTGCAAAAATACCTTGGGAGCATGGGGGCATAGCTGGGGTTAGCAGGGTAAGCAGGGCCAAATCCAGCTATATCTTGTAAACAGACTGCTAGACCATGCTGGTAAAAGATGTTACATGTGGAAAGGGAGAGCAGTTGTTGGTCTCCCAGCTCCCTGTGTGGCTACAGCTATGGTTTATACCCATCTGCAGGGCACTTGTCTCCAGCTTTTGAGACTTGGGCTTGTCCTGAGAAGAGCTGTCAACAGGGTGTGAGCTGGAGTACTCATATAGTCACTCCAATTCCCATCAGAAAGTCACCTGGTCTCTGAGAGCTGGGAGGTGTAAATAGGTACTTGTCCCCTTTTGCGTATCTTAGTTACAGTCCAAAATCAGGGCTTGTTTTGATTTTCCTCTCTGTCAATTTTGGGCAAGTTCTCCCCGTGTTTAAACCTTTTACCCCTCCCTGAATTCTGCAGGTCTAGCGATGGTGAGATGGAAATTGAGGAAAGGGAAAAGAACAACAAGAACACGACTAAGAAACTGTAGCATCACCCAGCTATGGGCACAGGTGACCCACAGGGAGAGCAGAAGCCAGGAGACAAGTGCAGATGAGGTGGGAAACCCTTTTGCAACCATGTTTGCCAGCAGATGCTTGGCTGTTTGTCTGGACAAGCCCAGCAGCTTGGAAGACAGAGAAATAAAGAGCAGCATCTTGTGCTGATCCAGGTTGTGACTGTTGTGTTACTGACTTGGGAGAGGGGGAGAATGATCCCCTCCCTGCTATCCAAAAACACCCTGAGGTCACCTGAAACCAGCACGCTTTTATTAAAAAAAAAAAAAAAAAATCTTCTTAAACATGTTTTCCCCTCCTCTGTGCTGAGCTGCTCTCCGGCTCACCCTGCGTGCCCAGAGGGTCTGAGAGCCACAGCCCGCGCAGGTGTTGTGGAGGACGCAGGGCTCTTCTCCCACCCTGGCTCCGGAAAGCATGGGGGAATTGCTGAAGGGGGAGGGTAACACACATCAGGAACCAGAGCTGCCAGCATTACGTCTCACGTTTCCTCCTGCTCTGGCTGTGGAAAGAGGTGGGTCAGGTTTGAACAGGAGGTTTAGTCTGTGGCTCATAGCCCAAGGTCAAATGAGATTTCTGCAAGACAGACAGCGGCATGTCATATTAGGTTGTTTTTACAATGATAACCCAACACCCTCCCAACCCTCAGGCCCTGGCATCCAAAGAAACGTTTTCTGGGGGGCAGAGCAGCATGGCCATCCTCTCCTCTGATGCATGACTCCAACATCATCTTCCTAGCTCTGTTGTTGATGTGTCTGTGACTGTGGGCGGCTTCCCCATGCCCTCAAGTATTATGTTTTGGGCAGCACAGTACAAAGATGCCCAGGCTGATACTAGGGCTCCAGATGTTAACATAACACAAATATTAATTGCCATTAACGTTAGTAAGTAAGGGCATGCACATTCCTGGGGAAGTTTTGGAGTATGAGTCTGAATTCCAGATGAAGGAGTGATGTTGTCCCATTTTACCTCTCTGTGGAGGTAGGTAGAATTCAGTTTGACCTAAGAGCACCCTGGGGCTTGGGAAGAGTAACAAACAGTACAGGACCATTTGTTCCTGTGCTATCTTCCATCACCATTGAGTTTTTTCCTCTTTTCAATAAGAACTCATGTAAACCTCCAAAAGGCTCAGCTTCCAGTGACTGAAGAGATTTTACTGGGGAAGAAGACCACCTTCAGAGCATCACCCATCAACCATCACTATGCTGTGAGCCAGCTCCCCAGCCTGTGAATGAGGCACAATTTTCCAACCACGTCTCTCTTGGACATTTATCTCTGGCTGGTCTGGCTTGGCTGCAGGGTCCACCGTGTCATCTGCTTACGATCCTGCAAGGCAGCCCCTGAGAAGATAAAGCCTGTCACACAGTCGCTTACAAACCTATGGCTGGTCAGGTTACTACTCTGACTGCATTGCTAATCCCAAGGGATGCATTTGGTTGTTTAAAAAGCAAACAAATGTAAGAAAAGAAAGATATAGATTCTAAAGCATGAAACCAAAGAGGTTTGTAGTGACTGAAGGCTATTCCTTAATTCTCCTGTACTTCAGTTTCTGTTTCTTTGATATGAAGAGAAGTAAATTAATACTGACTCACTTCTCCTAGACTGAAATAATTCTCTACTAATAAATGGAAATACAGCAATTCTACAGCCCTCTTAGAGGCCAGAGTTGCAGACCAGTGATGTGATGATGCAGTTATGTTCAAATGCAACAATTACCTCCTTCCTATCCTTTTGGTTTCTACACAAGATGTTATGTCTTGTTGTAGTGACTGGGTCAAATAAATTGCAGTTGTGAAGTTAAAAGGAATTGGCTAGGAAGCTTGGAGTTATTAGCAATGATGTTTAACAAATCTTGGGTTACTGGAGAAGTTATGGGGAGGAGGGGAAAAGATCCTGTTGAGTTGTGGGCTGGTTTCATTGATGCCCAGAAAATGATGGAAAAGCTGACATGAGATGTAATATAAATCTGTCTAGCTTCAGCTGCAAACTGCTAACTCACATTGTCTGTTACCTATTAGAATAAACAGATATCTGTTCTTGGAAGTCTCTTTGTTCTATGCCTGCCATTTATCTCCCTCTTTGATCAATTAAGCAGGATGCTTCTCTTTTCTAGGTATGAAAGATATTTTCTGTATCTAAAGTCATTTATTTGATGTAGAGACAGAATATGTTCTGTTTTAAAAATCCATAATAATTATTGGTCATTCTGTATCAATATAAATGAGACTGATGATAAAGCAATTGCAAGGGAATTATTCTCTAACAGGGATGTTCACAGAGGGGTTTGTTCCTGGCATAGCCATGTTCAAAACATGCTGGTGATTGGACTACTGTAAATTATTATCAATGAAAGTGATAATTATTCAGAAGACCTAAATAATCCTGTGTAATTAAAACCAGAAGCCAGTTTTAAAGAATACTCTGGATTACATTGTAACCAAAATTACTTAAATAGCATGGCTGGGACTCATCCACTTCATGCAAACACTGTACAGACTGTTGAATATGAGCTTCTTGTCTAGGTCCCTGTCAGAGAGGCAGGCACTTCTTGACCTCAACTCCCTTATTTCTCCATCAACTGTAAAAAGTATTTAGCAGTGAGTTTTACCAAAGTGCATGGGTATCTAGAGTGTAGCGGGGGAGTCGCTCTCCAGTTGCAGTGTTGCAATGTTTATCCCCTTTCTAACCGTGGAGTGTGCCATGCAGCTATCTAGCTCGGCATGTCTCAGCTCCCCTTCTAACTGAATCAGTACCTAGTCTATACAGTGATGGCACAACCTGCTACTGAAACCAGCAAGACACACAGATCCTCAAACTACACACAGGAGAGCACTGTTAGGAATAGGATGCTGTACTGGTAAAAATCTTACTAAGACATTGTGAAAAACGTGCCTGCCCTGCTTGTTCCCCTGCATCAGTGATCCGATCAAAGCAATAGCATTCAGACCAGGCTCTGAAGAAAAGCAGATGCTGGGAATGGGTGTGCTTCAACACCGGGTGGTCTTATATCTCTGTTCCTACTATTGCCTTTGGGGACTGATGTGGTGTCCTCTAGGCGAGAGGCTCTGCAGCCCATCCACGGTGCCCAGAACTACCTGGGAGCCCCCTCCCAACATGATGCCATTTCTTAGATCTCTGAGCAATCTGCTCTGCTCAGTGTCTTCTTCCCTGATTAATAATGTTGCTGTCAGTTTGGATTACAGACCTCCACTTTCTTTGTCTCAGCTTAAAATACTTGTGGTTTCATATTCTGTCAGAAGAGATATATAAGAGAAGAGCTTTGCTCAAAGTGCAGATGATGATGGAAAAGGAATGTCTTGCTACAAATTCCTGCAGGACTCTTTATTGGATTCCTCAGGACTTATTGAAAGGCAAAAATATAGGGAGGGATTGAACAGTATGGGGGGAACGGAGAGGTCATAGGAGCTGCATATTGTGGCATTGTGGGAAAGATAAGACAAGCCTGTGGCTTGAACAGAGATAACAGTGAAAGAGTTTCTACAGTTATCTAGGCAATTCTTTCACTACTTCATTATTTGTCCTGTTAGAGAAAAAAAAAAAACAACAACTCACCCAACAACCAAAACAAAACTGAATGCCCAACTGAAGTTGCTTTTATGGAAATTTAAGTCCCTTGCTTCTTACTGCATTTGTGACAGGAGGAAATTTCCTATGACTGGTTGACTGGATATGGTCCTTCCCATGTCACAGAGATTCTGATTAACTTCTGCTGGAGGAATGCTTTTTCTTCTGCCCTGACTTCACAATATCAGATCCCACTGCAACTCCTGCAGCTCAGCAAACTCATTTGTAAAAAACATAAGACCCCAAACTTGTCTCAACTTGGAGGCAGAACCAGTCCTTTATAAATCATACATCTTAGGAAGCACCCATGCCACGTATATCTCATGGTGTTTATATCTTCTGGCTTTCTTGAAGGAGACAACATGGGTGTGGCATTTACTTTTTTAAAACATCATTTCCCCTCTCCTTATTTTTTTAGATTATTTCTCAGTCTCTCAGACATATCTTCATATGAAGTGCTACCTTTCACTCTGCTACCCCTCTAGATCTCTGTTCCCTGTAAATGAGGGATGTTGGTCTTAACTCCATTTTGGTTTGCCTTGCTAACTAAAACAACAATTGTTTCACTAAGATTTTTATGTTGGCTTAAACTGGACACCCATCCACCTAGCAAACCCACCCCTGATTTAAGCTAATATCTCTGTAATCATTCTATTGCATTCTCTGTGCAATGGAGATTAATTTCTAACTGGTAAATATTTGATGAGTTGGTAATTCTTCAAAGAAGATAAAATAAATAGAAGTGTTACATCTTTTAGGAATAAAATATGAAATGTGGATTTGAGGCTGACAGAAACTGTGGTGGGGCAAAGAAGTATCCGTCACTGTCCTTAGCAATACTGGGATGGATTGAAGATGCTCTTACCAAAGTAGGACATACCCAAAGAGAAACGGAGGTGGCCATAAACAGAATTCTTACCAGTTCTGGGAAGAAGGGTAAGGCATGACAATAAAATCAAGGTCAACAGCTAATTTCAGACCTGACAATGTGAGAATGGTTTTTGGTGTTCTACCCTCAGGGCGCATTTATTAAAAACAATTTCTTCCTAGTAGATAAATCTAACTGTAGGGAATCCTTCTGAGCTAAAGACTAGTGTGACTTGGACAAATGTCAAACTGAGAAATGGAAGAGAAAGTTGTGAGATTCTTGTGTGAACTCCACGGTTGGAAGAGACGGTCAGATAAAGGAGGATAAAGTAACAGACAAGTTATGTCACCTGAGCAAGCAGATGGAAAGCAAAAGTAAGAAAATTCCTGTACTGGTGGACAGCATGGTGTTGTGGGCAATATGGACGCTGAAGTATCATTCCCTTAACCTTCTTTCAGATATGGCTGAACCCCTGCCCTACTTGCTCCTCCTCACTCCCTTATCTGCATTATCCACATCCAGGAAGACACTGAGCTGTGCTGGTCATCCTAAATCCTGCTAAATTTGGGTGGTTATATCACACAGAACACATTCAGTTCCTATCAAACTGTCCTGTATGCCTTGAAAAGATCAGTGTCTTGGAATAAAAAGGGAGAGGAAAAAAATTGATGTGAGTGGATGTAGATTTGTATATTTGATCTCAGTACTAGGCAAAGGATTTTGATGGAACAAGTAATTGAAGAAGTGGGATTTGGCTAAAACACTGGTTTATCAGAGGACAATTGTGATAGACCAGTCAAACAGTTTGATAAAGCAACTGTTTCCTTAAAAAAAAAAACAAAAACAAATCTGAATTAATTTGAAATGAGTTCTTATCTTGTCTTTTAACATGGAAGAAGACTTTGCTTGGTTGCCATCACCTTTAGGTTCAGAAAAGGTATTCTTTATTCCAGTATTATAATCATTAACTAATGCAAATTCTCATAATACCAGAACCAGGACTGAACCGGGGGCATTTCATGAAGTTTTATAATGAAACCTCATAACTACTCCCTGGAGATACCTTATTGTCATTGGAGGTAACCTATGTTTTTCTAACCTACTTCAGTGACTCAAGTGAAGACAAGATATATGAATCTACTTGCTTCTCTCTCAGCCACCAGGCTTGTTACCCTCATGCTGGAGCTGAACTGTTTTGGTGTGATTTCTTCTTGAAAAGTCCATGTCAGCTGTGTCTTAATTTAATGTGTTAATAGCACAAAGCTGGGAGCCACTGCCAAGACAGAAGTAATAGTGATATCCTGGGCCGTGTATCTATGTCTCTGACAATGTGTAATAGAAAAGAGATGTAATTCAGGAGTATAGAATGGAAAGATATATATTTATGAATTCCTAACAGCACCTTCTGCTGTAAATTTGGAGTTTGTCCCTGGAAGGCATCAGGGGAGAAGAAAAGCTTATGAGTAGAGTCAATCACTGAATAGACCTGAAACTTCATATGTTGCAGCCATGAAAACCAGAAGTGAGATGTTCAGAGGGTGAGAAGAGTAAGGGGGAAAAAGAAGAGGGGAATCACATGAATGTAGAAGGCTTGTTGCCATCAGATTCCTTCAGTCTGGTAGTGGCTAGTGCTATTTGGCACTCATAATGGTGGGATTGTGGAGGGTAATTTCTTATGTGTGGTTACTGCCCTCCGGTACAAGGAGAAGACTATAACCCTGAAAGAAGTTTTCTGAGCATACTAATTCTTGCTTGTCAGAAATTACAAAGAACAGACACAAATATTTTCAATCCAGTATGGCTGAGCCTTTGGGCTGTAATTGCTCTTGTGTGTTGCTGGATGACAAATAAGGGCACAGCGATCACCAACCACCCTTTCCCATATGGAGGAGGAACAGAGGAGCACATAAGAAATTCATCTGTGACCAAGAGCAAGTGTGGAGAACCCAAAGATTATGGAGCAAATTAGAGGATATGCCCTGCCTATCCTCAGGGGCTTCAGTCACTGCCCCTGGAATAGGCACTAGCCTTGTAGTAAGTGTCCTCTGTTGGGTCTGACATATATTGAAAATGTCTACCTCCCCATCCCAAGCCTGTCTGCCTAAGGCTGCTTTGAGCATGATGATTTCGAGGTATTAATTTCTCTTTCAGCAGCCAGTTAATTGATTCAGGTATTACTGATCTTGGTACTACCATTTACGACTTCAGTAAGTCTCTGTCAACAAAGTTCTTGTTACTCCAGGCCCTTGCGCGGGTGTCTTGAATGGTATTTGCAATTGGGTAATTGCTTCCTGCCATGTAAGTCTATTCTCATATCACCACTGAGGCTTCCTTCATACACAGAGCAGTGCCCACCAGATGGACCCTGGACAGAACCTGGACAAAACACATTTTCAGTATTGCTTTCTCTTACAGAAATTATTTCCCTTAGGGGAATTTATGTTTGTTCTAGTCTCTAGGAAGCCTTTGCACTGTTGTTGTCTAGCCCATGGGACCTGATAGCAATGGAGCTATCCAGCTGTCTTATAAGCTCCCTCATCTCTTGATTTTCTTTCTGTTTTCTTCTTCCACAGTTAAGTTCTCAACCCCTTCTTTTTTTTTGCCCCCAAATGCTCCTTTTATTCATTGGTAAGAGAGAGGTTCCTTTATTTAATGTGTTGGCCATAGAATCCATTTCTTTTGCTATTTTCTGTTGTCTTTTCTGGTCTGAGTTCCCTCACTGTTGTTGGCATTCCCACCTTTTGTCATATATGGTATGTCATTGACATATATGTCATATATGTTATTAGATCTTGGATTGCTCCCTCTTTGGAGAAGTTCCTCTCTGGGGGGGGAGCAGTGACACTACTGATCCTTTTCCCCCCCCGTGTGTATTTCCATTCTAGTACTGTCTTTCATCAAAATTGAGCATAGATGTTAGGATCTGGGTAAGCACTGAAATACAGTTGTCTCCAGATTTGCACCTGGAATTTCTGGGCGTTTTGTATTAGTGTCTGGGCAGATGTCAGGGGCTGTAGACAGGACAGTTGTCCTGTTAGTGCAAGAGCTGGTTCCCTATGGCACAGGTTGGGTATCAGAGGAAGAAAAGGATCTAGGCAAGCACCGAAGGGGCTATGTACAGGGCACACTTGCTCATCCCTCCGCTGTTCCTTATTATACTAGATACCTAAGAATAGCCAAACTGAGAGTTAGGGGAGCAAGAACAGGTAGGACAGGTCTGCTGTGCCTGTGGCTTTTTCATGTGCCTACACCCAGCAGAATGAGAGGTATTGCATGCCCCTTCATCGTAAGCTGCTGCTAATGATTTCTTCTGCCCGGAGGACACAGTTGGGATCGATGGAGGGTCAGCCGTTAGACATACATTTCCCAATGCCCAGCATAGCACGCAGGGTCAGGGAGCTAATCATCACTCCTATCTTGCCTGCCTTGCTGCAGTGTCCAGCCTAGGGCAATTGGAGGTGCATTAAAGATTAAACAAGAGGTGGGGGGTCTAGTGAGTGTGTTGGAGTAATTCCAGGGTGGGTGGGCAGTGGTTGGCCCAAGCAAGTGGATATCTGCTGCAGCGGCCCCTACTTTAGATCTTTCAGCCGAACAAACCAGCGGCATCTCTGTTGAGACAAAAAATGCCTCTAGCTAAAATTCCACTATCTGACCTCAGAAGGGCTCCAGCTGTTTCTGCCACCAACATAGCAGCTAGAAGAAGAGTTTTAAAGAGGTTGGCCATACTGAAAGAGAAACCCACTTCTTCAGAGGGTCTGGCAGGACAGAGCCTTCCTCTTCTTCACTCACTCCTTTCAGCGTAAGTGCGAACATAGTGTGGCACGAGTGTTGGCTATTCTCAGATGAGTGTCACTTGCCAGCACCATGCCATGTAGATTTACTGCAGGACCTTGACACTTCTTCTAAGGTGGGAGGACTAAACGATCGGCTTGCTTGACATACTCATTTCTAATGCCTCCAACCTCTAAAATCAGTACACTGCAACTCCTGCCCCTACTAAAATAAAAACATTTTCATGGGATTAAGAAAGCACCTTCCATCTGAGGTGTGCTTAGTGGCACAGGGGCTCATCCCATGGCTCTGAATACATTGGTGTCAGTCTCAGAGATGACTTAGGCAGGCAGCTCACACACCTTCCTCCTTTGCAGGGCTAATCAGCGTGCTGTGTGTTAGCATCTAGTGTTAATGTGTCTGTTCTGACTCCAGCGGTCAGTGGAGTGCATTCATATCTGGCTTGGGTACCTATGAGTTGTCATGGGTAGCTGTGCCTTTAGAGGCTGACTGCAAAGCTTGGCACTTGAGGGAGGTAGGAAAATGGTTTGTCTGGCACTTAGCGATGCTGTCTGGAGCTGTGTGGGCTCAGGAAGTGGTGCTGGCTGATTGCCATCCTGCAGACCCTGCTCTTCAGTTCCCCAGATCCACAGCTTTTCTTTGGGCCTCAAATTCACAGCCATCTTTGTGTGATTAGCAAAAGAAGAGCAGAGGAAGAGATTCATCCAAAGTAATGTCCTAAGTCAGAGTTACAGCCCTGAGGTAAAGGTGCAACTCACCATTCCTTCTGGCAAGCATTAAAATCTGTTCACTTCAAAGATAATCAGTTTCAAGGCTTGCTGCTTAGTCAATGATCCTTCCCAAGTAGTCCTGACATGGTGAGGGTTCTTTTTTGGAGCTTCCTCAACTAATAATTCAATGTCCACACCTGAGCTAGTTAGTTACTCTGTGCTCCCTTTATGGTCAGTGAAAGAATCAGGCCCTCACAGGATGAATGCTCCCTGAGAAGGGCCAAATGAATTGCCCTGAGCCTTTTTTCTTCACTGAATATGAGCAGAGCATAAGGTGACTGGCTCACACTTGACATCTCGCTTTCCAGCTCCAGGATGGAGATGAATCCCATCCGTGCGGTCTCAGGCTCTGGACACTCACCTGCATGCTCCTCTTGCTGATTGGAGGTTATGTTTTCAGTGGCATTAATGACATTAATTGAAAAATTTTTAGCTGTGCTGATCATCTAGGATTACTTTTGATCATGGGGCTTCATGCTCTTCAGCTAGACTGATTGTAAAGCATCCTCTCAGCAGGCTCCTGTCCAGGTTTCCCATTGCCAAAAAAGCAATTCAGAACATGGGCTGCAGTTGCTATTCTTATAAACTGAGCATTATGTATTTCGTGTGATACAAGGGAAGTGTTATTCATTTACTGGAATTATCCTTTTATCAAGTGAGTTTCCTATTGCATTTCACCCTTCATTGCACTGGCAGTTCATTCTTTTAACAAGGCTGTTTCTATTCTTGAAAGTATATTTAAGAGGTTTTGTAATTTCACGGTGAAATACAGAACATTTCCTTTTCTTTTTAAAAATGTGTTCCAAGCATCCTTAAATTCTGGAAAACTTGGAGCAACAATGAACAAACCTATCATGAAATTAAAAGATAACAAACAGGGCCTTACAAGAATTTTCCCTAAATTGTCTTTGAAAATAATCTGTTATTGTATTTTAATTTTAAGGCCTTTTTACTTGTCAGATTTTGTTTTCTGTTTCCTGTTGTAGCCTTTGTTTCCTCAGTCCTGACTTGTGCTGAAAATCTGCTCCTGGGTCCTTTTGTAAACTTCTGCTAAGACTTATGAGAGGGATTCAAGTAGTGGTGACCAAACTGTGCAATGTGTGATTCGAGGTGTTCAGTCACGCACAACCCCAAATATATAATTTGTGAGGAGTGAATTGCCTACAAAGCAGGATAGTATGGGGTAACTGATCAGGCAACAGGCAATGCTAGAGCAAAGAAGTGAGGCTTAATTCTGCCTCTCCGAGGGTCACAGGCAGACCATGGGGACAACACTGAAGCCATGAGCCAAGTCAGGACAGGAATCAGGAATTGAGGTTGAAAGCCAGGAGTCAAACCACAAATTGTCTTGGCACTTTCCAGTAGCTTATTGTGAATTAGCAGCAGAAATGCCCCTGCTGTGGGTGTTTGTTAATGAAGCACGGAGGTAAAGTTGCAGAAAGGGCAAATTTGTCCCTGGTATGAGTAAGCCCTCAGTAACTCTGCTGGCTCTGCTGGGTCGCCTCTGAGTGGGCTCAGAGTGAAGAGATGAAAGGGCACACATGGGAAGAGATTTTTTCATCACAGCTTATCATGGGAAGTTTTAAGAAGACATGGGAAGTTAGGTATATTTTCATGGAGGAAGATGAAGGGAAGAGGGTCTTTTTTAAGCTAAGATTTTAAGATGATGGACCAACATGGTTGAGAGCAGCGTGTTGGAGATTTTGAGTGAACTTCAGTTCTGGCAGCCAAGCCATACTGTTAAATACATTCTGTGTATCTTTATCTATGTATTTTTTGCAGTTCTTCTTGGCCCATGTCTTGAGTTTCCCCCAGCCTCTTCAAACATTGCATCATATAAGCAGAAGCACAAAAAAAAAAAAAAGGAGACATGTCTTTAGAACATTTGAACCCACAGGTGAAAATGACACTTGAAATAAAAACCTGGTTTGCTGCACAGAGGAATATAATGATAAGAAAATTCAGCTAGAAGAACTCAGCTGAGAATTCAATCTGTGACATTCTTCTAAACCCAGTTAACCTAATCCAATAATTCTCTGTGAATGGGATGATGAGATGCAGTCAAATTTTCTCCCAAGGACTGGAAATAACCCACATGTGTGCTTGTCAGAATAAATCTTGTGAGTAAACAAAGCACATGGAAGAACTTAACAGTTATCCTGGATTAAAAGTCCACATAAGGATACTCAGGGATGAATATGTGAGCAGGGCAAGGAGGTAGGAGACTTCCCCAGGATGTTCTTCTGGTTTCCAGAACTTGCAGTTCAGGGGCTCAAGGAGGAAGACATTTCTGGAGTAACTGAAACCTCTTCAGTAAAGAGAAAATATAGATCACTTTAGTCAAAAGATCAGACATGGGCAGGTGGGGTGAAACTGCCTGTGAAAGTTGACGTTAAGAACTAAATTAATTATCTGCAGAGACTAGGGTGGCTGTGGAGAAGGGCAAAGTGGAGATGGACAACCACTACGCTGCACTTGTAGAAGCAGAGCAAGCAGTATGTCAGCCTGGATCATTGGAAGTTGTGAGTCACCAGCCAGGCTTTTGATGAGACTGAAGGGTTTGATCAGGGGAGAGTCAAGACACGAAGGGTTACTAGCTTGGTTCTTAAGGTAGCAGCTGCCATATTAGCTTCTCATCATGAAGTTCCACCATACTGAGGTACCTTACCAGAAGAGGATCTCAGGGGTGGACAGGCTAGCACAGCTGGATAGTCCTCTCTTGAAACAACCACATGAAAGATGTGGGAGCTCTTATGATATGCCAACAGGAAGTTTAATCTCAGTGTAACCAGCCAGCTGTCACTGTGTTAATTTAAATAGGACCGTATCCACTCTCATGGTGTGAAAGGATTGTGCAGAGTGCACCATGGGGTACATCACATAACCAGACAGCATCACGTTTGGCTCATAACACTGCGATTGCCAGGTCTTCTACATGGGTATTTCATGAGGGATGAGGTCCTGTCACCAGAGACAGGTAGATATCTGCTGACACATGGGTGGCCCTGTTCTGTATTGGTCCTTTCTCAAATACAGATTCACTGCATTTATGGAGGTCTCAGACTCCTGCTATGTAAGTGCCCTGGTGCTTCATTGACTGGGCTTCATTCTCTACTCATCTTGTTCCTGCCCACCTTCCTTAGAGATTTCTCCTGGCCACAGCCAGGGACACAGCACTGAGCTAAAAGGATCTTGGGCTTGACTCAGGTTTGACAATCCTCTGTCCTGATGTCTAAACCAGGAGGGCTCCGTACAGTCTGTTCAGCTCCCAGCTATGTTTAGGTATACTGTTCACACTTCATGTAATTCTGGGAAGAAATAGACAACTGTCTTGCTGCTAAGGCATTGAATAAGAAATGTTTTTAAAAATATATAATTTGTGATGTAGTTCAGCAAACAAAACCAGTGACCAGATGAAATATATTCCACTTTGTCTAAATGAGAATGAATGGCTAGTCGGCAATGAAAGTGAAAGACAAGAGAAGAGTCTTTCTACTGAATTGTATAAAAAATTAAGAGTTAAAGAGAAAATAGGTTCTTAGACAGCAAGACAAATTGAAGATCCCACATCTACATTTCAAAGACTTCATTGTCCCAAGGCAAGACAAACAAAATGGTATTTGCATATTCACTGACACTGGAACAGTATCCAAAGGCATCAACCAAGTGCAAGAAACTGAGGGAAGGGAGGTGAAATTAGCATACAATCTATTTCCTCAAATTGAAAAATGAGATGGAAGGAGTAGGAGGGGAAGCTCCTAAGAGAGTCCTTTGATGCTTGTTTTTTCCCGAAAGGAAAGAGTACATGGGGAAGTTGTGATTTAAAACTGCATTTCAGTGATACGCTAAATCTAACTTGAGGGCTTTTAGTGCTACAGCAGAAATGCCACAGCCTCACAACTCAACGTGCTGATCTGGAATAAACTTTTTGTGCCAGTTCAGATTTGTTCAAATAGGTCTGATTCATTAACTTTGTGCCAGCATACTTCATATCAGATATGCCATCAGCATGCAAACAGAAGTAGTGTTTTGTTGGACTTCCCTTGGCTTGTCTGTAGGCCTTTTCATCAGCCCCTTCTTGCTCTCTTCCCACCCATATAATCTTCAAGTAGCTGCCTCCGTGCATCACCACACCCTCCATAGGCAGCTCAGGGCCTTATATATTTCTTTCCACTTTGGACATTCAGCATCTTTGTTCCTGACCTTGTCACGGACCTTCACATGGACCTTGCCTTGCTCATTGCCTCCACATCAGGCTTTACTGTCACAGTAACCTTGACCTTCTGATAATGAAGTTTAGCATCCTCCTCAAGCCAGATTCACAGTCCCAGCCATAGTGAGATCCACTGCAAGCGATACATCCTTCTTTTATCTCCTGCAGACACAATTCTGTTCCCTGAAGTTCTGATGACATCCGGGCAGAGTCTCATGTGGGAGCACTCCTGTGCTGCAAGATTGGAGAAGTGTAGCACCATGGTCAAAGCCCTGGAAAAAGTCTATAGGAAGAAGAAGGATATTGGTGGCCCCTCATTACTGAAGAGAAATTCTGTCTGTGCAACAAGGAGGTTAGCTGGAATTTGTGACAGGGCAGAGACCTTGTATGGTGTGTGTGGAGGAAACCTTGCAAGAGTGTTAAAATAACTTCTTCCCCTCCATGAAAGAGTGGCAACCTGGAGAAGAATGTACCTCCATGGGAAAGCAATCCTCAGAGAAATTGAACCATAGGAATCACAACAGTGCTGGTGGAAAGAGACCCTTGGAAATCTCCAGCCCAACCTTCGCTGGAGCAGGATGATCCCCAGGACTAGATCAGGATAACCAGGGCTTTGTACAACTGAACCCTGTAAATACTGAAGGATAAAGACTCTCTTGGCAATTGGCCCAAGGCTGCATCACCCTCCTGGAGAGTGAGTGTTTCTTAAGGCCTAACCTGAATCTCCTGAGCTCCAGTTCATGTCTGTTGACCCTTGCTATATTGTCTGGCACCAGTGAGAAGAGTTTGGCTCTGTCATCCTTGTAATGGCCCTTCAAAAATTATAGACTACTCTTAGCCACTGCTCAGTCTCCTTTCACCCAGTGGAAGAGGTGAAGCCTTCTCTCCACCTCTCTGCCAAATCAGGCCTGCTCCCTTTACCTCTCCTGGCAGACCATGTGCCCCAGACCATCTTGGTTGCCTTGACTGGTCCCTCTCCAGTTTCTCCACATTGTTTCTGAACTGGGAGCTCAAAATCAAATGCAGTGTTCCAGGTGCAGCCTTCCCAGCACTGAACAGAGGGACAATAACTTCCTTCTACTTTATGGCTATGCTCCTCCACATATAATCCAGCAAGAAGTTTGACTTATTTGCAGTGAGAGTGACTGCCAGCTCATACTCACCCTGGCATCCACCATCACCACCAGACTTTGGCACCAGGATTGTTGCTCAGCCAGGCTGCTCTCAGCCTGTAGCATTGCAGGGGGTAGTCCTGACACTGGTGCAGAATGAGTGAAGAGAAGGCTAAGAGGTGACAGATAGTATAACAACAGTTGACTCTTCCTCTGTTAACCTCAGGAGGTTTTTGCTTGGCTCAGCCTTGAAGTTTAAGGTCCTTCTGCATTGAGGTTCAGCCATTCAGCTTGTCAAACACACTCCCTCCCTGCCCTCCCCATCACCATAATTTAGTATCATTCACAAAGCTGCTGGAAGTTTAAAGTTTGGTGCAACCTGGGTCTGATCTCATAGCTGGTGCTGCTTTGAGCTGGACTTTATACTAGACACTCCTGAGATGCCTTGCAACTTGAATGATCCTGTGATTCTAGCTGAGTTCATATCACAGTGGAAGTCACCAGTAAAGTTTTTGAGCCGTATGGTTCCACATATCAGCCCCTGAGGAGTGACCCCGGCACTGCCAGCCACCAGCTAGATAGTCATGTCACTGATGAGTATCCTCTGAGCCCAGCAGTTCAGCTGAATTGTTTGCTTTTCCAGCTCATATTTTCTCAGCCTGCCAATGAGACTGCTATGAAGAACGGTGCAAAAGCCTCTTTAGTATTTCATGGCTTGATGTGTTCTTCTGTTTCATCATTTTGCATGCACTCTACCAGTCTTTGCATGCTTTGCTGCTCCCAGAGCCTGTGTCAGGCTTGGAGACTGGGCTTCTGTGCCTGTCCCTCCTTTAGGCTTTGATCAGGGCTGTGTCGCATCCTACTGCCTTCCACCATAATGAGCAATCCCAGACTGAGAACACTGAGAGCTCTTACTGGGAGCTTTACTTTTCATCCCTTTCCTAGAAAAGCTCCTCTTTTCTTTTCTTACATGTGCACACCTGTGCCTATACACAAATGTAGATAGGCCCACACGTGCATGTGTGTGCACACTTATTTGTACATATGCATGCACACGTATGCACACATATGCACATTTGCAGTCATTCACATGTACACATGGATACACAGCCACTTGCACACATGGACACAGGCGTACATATGCATGCACATTGGCACATATATGTACTCACACAGGAACATATACATATAGATGCATACATGTGGAAACAGCCCTTTAAAAATATGCATCCACACACCCCCCACCATGCACACAGAGAGGCACATGTACAGTTACAATGATAGTTCATTACCTCACCATCCTCCATATTCATCCCACTTGGTGTAAGGGGCATCAGGTGGATCCCAGTCTCTAAATAATCATGCACCAAGTGTCCGACCTCTGTAAATATGCCAGGACTTAAAAAACGGCTATGAAACTTAACAGTGTACAGCAGCAATACCGAAATGATTCCTGGGACAAGATACATTCTTATCCTGGTCATCTTTTCACCATGCTAGACGTTAGTTTGGACCAATGCCATGGCATCCAGCCCCTAGGGCTGCTTGAAAAGCAGCAGAGGTGTCAGTGGTAGGGCATTGGGTGTGTGATGACATTTCTGTCCTACTGGGGATCCATCCCATGACTCATCTTGCAAGCACAAGTCAGAGGTCCAGGCCAGGTACTGACTTTCCCATACCTGACCAAGGTCTACTCATTTCAGGGGCATCCAAATTGGACCTACTACCACCACAGCTGACAAACAGTGCAAACAAGGTCATGATGAGGGACCTGTTGACTACCTGGAGGAAAGATTCATTTTCCAAGCTGTGAAGACACTAGTGACCATTTCTATTCTATTGCTTAAGGTCTATGACACCTGTGGCTGGACTCTTGACGATATGGATACACTGTCTCAGAGTGGATGCACAGTCAGAGATGAGAGCATCTGAAGAGTAAAGAAGAAGCTACTCGTGATGTTGAGTCCAAGGGACAACGAACATATGCACTTCTGGAAAAGGTGAAGCATTTCAGACACGTATGAATCAGACTCAGCTTGGCCTCTGACTATGGTACAGTCTGAAGCATAACATATGGGATATCTCCCATAGAACCCATCACCTACTGTCTTCCCAGCATCTCATGTTCCTCCTGCAGTCTGATCTGGGTTGGTCTCATGAAGCAAAATCAGGCAACATGAAGCTCTGTACATTCATTACAGTGACTCCACAAGAGTGACCCTTCAGGCACTCTTTTCTGCTCTCCAGTCAACTTCTGCACATCACTAGCTTTGGTTCTAGCACTTCAGTGCCAGTAAATACTTCAATTCTCATGTGAATTGAGATTATTTCTGTGGCTGGGATTTTAAGTCACAAGGATTTGGTTGGCAGAACCTGCAGGGTTGATCCCGGGGCCTACAAGGGAAAATATCACCCGCCAATAAGAAAAAGTAGCAAAATCACAAGTTCATTGTTTCTGTCTACTCTGTGCAAAATGTCAGGTTACATCAAGCATTCATCAGGGATTGTCTGTAAATCAATCGTGATGATTTTTCCTTCCTGGTTCTCAGAGTAGACACCCAACAACAGCTTGTGTAGTTGCTGGTAGTTCAGGTGACCTCCCTGACCCTAATGCAACCTCTTCTGCTAAATGCTCTCTTTGCTCCCATTGTCATGTGCAGGCAAACACTATTGGGGTAAGAAAAGGATGATCAACCTCAAATCTGACACTGAAGGCCTTCCATCCTCCCTTCAGATGACCGTGCACACTGCATAGTCATACAGAGCATCTGAGGTGATATTTGAGGTGATATTTAAGGAGATCCAAGGGACTGGGGCTACTGGTAGGCAGGATGACTGATGTTGAAAGAGGCATGGTGGATCCATTGATCTAGGTGGGCTTAACAACAGTTGCTACTGGCATGACACCCCATTTGTAAGGATCGGTGACACACTCATGTTACCTGATCTCAACACTAAGCACTCTGAAGAGCTCTGAGATATTTACTAAGCTGAAATATTCCTGATTTTTTATGCAGTTTGGTGGCACTTCAGAAGACTTACAGAATCTCCAAGCTTCCCAAGACAACAGGCTGGCAATAGGATCATGAAACCACATAATGATCCTGTAAACACACAGAGAGGAGAAAGCTAATATTTGCTTCAAGGGGTCTCTTGATGAACTGGCCCAAGGCCTGGAGCCTTTTCTCTGCTGTTTCCTATTCATTTGAATCAAGTTTCCTCCATGATGCATCATCATGGAATATTGTGCATTCTTTCCTACTCATTTATCCCTAATAAGCCATTCATACCTCCTCTCTGTAAAATAGTTTTTCCTGAAATTCCTAGTAAAAGATACTGGACAGAAAGGCATGGAGACTGCTGTTCTATCAGTCCTCAAAGCAGACCAGCCATAGGCATTATAAATGGAGACATCATTGCTCTGTGGACAGTGCATGGCAGTAAGAATGAGAACCCATTTTGTATCAATGGCTTTGCCCCAGGTTATCAGAATGATTTTTGGCAAGCTGAAAGTCTCTTGAAAGTGTTTAAATCTTTAAAGGGGGGAAAATTTAAATGTCTGACATGGAAGAGCAGTGAAGAGGGCACTGAAATATGGCTACTGTGAGTAATATTTTACTTGGGGGCTCCAGGAGTTTCCAGTTTGACAAAAAATGCTTGTGCAAATTTCTGCAGTGAATATTGTGAATATTTTCAGGAAATCTGCATATGTGTCTATGCTGGACATCCACAAGTGTGAGATTCTCAGGGGAATTTGAGCCCGGTAGTATATGCTAAGAACACGGAAAGCAAAATGTCTCCTTTCATGGCTTCCTCAGAAAGACCAAGACAGGATCCAAGTCCTAGACACTTGATTACTTTCTTATCCTTGCCAGAGCAGACAAAGCTACTGACAATGACCAGGGCTGAAACAGATTTGGCTCCTTTGAAAAATCAGGAAAAAAGCATTTTTGGAGGCATCCAAAGGTATTCTTGCATCTTCTTCAACTCAGCGTGGTGCTCTGGACTGCTTTGATGGTTGTACAGAACAAGTGTGATCCAAAGCCAGGTCTAACCCCCTCCATACCTGCTCAGTTACCACTTGACAGGCAGGAGAGCTCGCTGGGGGTTAAGCAGCAGGGTTTGACAGTTATTGTTCACTAAAGTGAGCAGCAGAGCCTAATTCGTGGTCATTCATTACAGACTTTCTGAACGGTCAGCTGCAGTATTAGAGCTGGTCAAAGGTCTCTCCAAACATTTACCATCCATTAAAAGCTAACCTTTCTGTGTGTATGTTTGAGCTTTAAGTTCTTGAATAGCTGCAGGCTATGCATAAGACTCGGTGCTTCTCTGGGGGTCTATTACACTGTCAAACACAGCTCAGCCTTCCTAAACACCCGAGCAGCATTCCTGAAGTGGACTCTCCCTCCCCGCCTCCCATCACTCCTCCAGGAGCCTGAAAGCCGTGAACAGCTTGCTGGCAGCTGGACATTCCTTATGGGCACTGTCAAGTTTGCTGGTCTTCTCCCTCCAAAAATAAACAGCAAAACGTATTTGAGATCAGAGCTTACTAGGAAATGGTTTTCTTTCCTTTCCAGGGCAAGTTTTCAAAGATTTGAAATTTTTCCTGTCATATGTTGTGATCAAAGCAAAAATTGTTGAGTGCCGGGGTGAGCTGACAGTCTGATTTTTCGATGGCATCAATCAGATTTGTCATTTTGGGAATATTTTAAATGCAATGATGTGAACTTCTTCTTTTCAAAACCTAGAGAGATGTTGTTTTAGGGACAGTGACTTTATCAAAGCATGTGCTTTCTATGCTCTCAGATGACATTTGGCTATTGATGAGGTGTGCCAGAGCCAGGCAATCCTCCTACTTTTCTCCAAGTCCAAAGTTTACTGTGAAAAAGTTAGCAGCCTCAGGTTCACCTCTCCTCTCTCACGCACTCAGCTTTGCATTGTTTTTCTAAATCCTGTGTCAAAAGGCATGCTGTCCACTTTTGCTTTGCAAATGGGATTTATTAAGTCTTCCCCTCCCTTCCATTTCTGACCTATTTTCTAATTCTCCCTCATTTGATCACCTCTTTCCTACCTCAGGGTTCTAGAGATGCTTCTGGCAAACAGCTGATGTGCCTTACTTTGCAGGCAGCCTTGTACCACCTGTGATTTCATGGCTTCTATTTTGGAGCCAGCTTGCATTTAGTGATTTTGGCTTGAAGTGTTGGCATAATGAGCCAGCATTTGCCTGAAATTAAAGAATAATATATCTTTAGGCGTGCTTACATGTGAGAAAAGGGATGTTTTTCCTGGCACTTAGGAGTGCTTAAATTATGGCTACCTTGGGAGGGACCAGGATACTGTGAATTCACATACTATCTGGTGTGCAGTGATTTTCTTACCTAGATAGTCCTCAGACCCTTGAAGCCAGAGGGTTTGGGTCTGAGTCTTTGAGCTGATTAGTTCTTTTCTGACTTTCAAAATTTTTGGACTAAAATAAAGCACTTACATCTATAAATAGGTACAGAAATAATGCATTTGAGTTTCAAAGCTGCTGAAGGACTATTCCTCACACTGCTGCTACTGGTTTTACCCTCACAAGGGGAGAAGGCAAATATGCATACTAAATTCTTCCTACAGCTTTATGTTAATATTGCTCTGGATGAAGTGAACTATAAAGAGTTTAAAAGAGGACAAACATGGGAAATGGAAACTGAGAGCAACAGAAAACTTTCCCCTATTAAGGAAGGTTCTTCCAGAGGACTAGCACCTCCCTGAATAAAGGAGGCATCAGCCAGCACTAGCATCTATCCAAAGGCCCAGAGAGATCAGCAGAGTTCAACTGCAGGGACAACCAAGATCGCCACAGCATTAAATCAGACTCACAAAATAAGTAGAAAGTATCTCAGAATGTCCCCATCAAAGCCTAATTATCTGCTGACTTCTTAGACATGAGAGAATTTTCTTTGTCTATTTAATTTCATGCTTATCATCAAACTAGTCATTAAATGGCTGATTATTAAGGGAAAAATTCAAGGCTTTCTGGTCTGTCTTGTTTAATCCTTCAGCCCCTCCCTTCCCTCCTCCCCATCCCACTTTCTCTCTGGCATAGTCAGGCAAGGGGAAAGGAGGCAGGGTGTCGTGCTGGGCAGTGTGGCACAATGTCTGCATTGTGGTCTCAAAATGGGCAGGATGTGAGGGTGTATAATCCCAGGCAAAGGCTAGGATAGAAAATCCTCCGGTGCCACGTCAGAGCTCAGCAGCACAGCTCTGACTGCTGGCAATACGTACTTCGCATCCCATGGGTTGTAGCAGAATTTCAGGGGCCTTTAAGTGTAGGCTGAGACCCAGAGGTCTGATCATTATAAGGAAAATTAATTGTCTGTGAGTCACGTAAATCATTAAAAACGTAACCAAAATGATTAAATGCAAATGCTACTGGGCTTCCCTGTCTCATAACGTATTATTGGGACATATCACATGAAACTGGAAAATAAAAAAATTGCAGTTGCTGAAAGGCTTTTGTATGTAGGACAAATCAAGGATGTAGAATTGGTGCTTTGGACTATCTTTGAAACCAGGAACATAGAAACATTTAAGTAGAGATTGGCTATTTTAACTCATGACAACACTATCCCACTGGAATGAATTACTGATTTAGGTCTTGGCTGCTCTTCAGCTAGACTGTTTGGAGGCAACAGGGGTAGGATACAACTGCTAACAGCTACTTGCAGCCTTGTTTGAAAAACCTTGTTCTGGCCATGGCAGGACTTTGGCTTAGCTAGACCAGGACCCATCCAGTCAGGCAATTCCTAGGTTCACAAGTGTTTGTGGCAATGTCCTGCCTTCTTCTCCAGTGCGATGTATTTCCTCCTAAGGGGACATCACTGCAACACTCACTGTCCAATAAGACTATACAGCAAGAGAGTCCCATCAAAAGGATACTTGATTAAGTGTTTTGCCTTGATGCCAGCTACTGCTGCTTTCTGCAGTTTGGTTTCTAACGTCCAGGAGGAACCATTTCCCCAGCAGCAGTCTCCAAGCTGTAAACTTTTGACCTGAGCTAATTACTGAATTCACTTTATAGAAGTAATGAGGTTCTGAGCCTCTGCAATGCCTTGGAGGCTCTAGAGAGTCCGAGCCAAAACCTGAGCTCCCTAATCAGTTCTGACTCTGTTTTTTTATTCATTTACTGAGTGCCCTGAGGCACTGCCGCTCCTTGAGCTCTCTGGGAGGAGCTGCAGTACTGCTTCTCCCCAGTCTGCAACTGGGCAAAATGTCCCAGTTCAGGGCTGCAGGTATACTCAGCACCTTAGTAGTGAGAGGAGGAGATACCAGTGGGGACCAGTGGTCAGAGCAGCAGGGACAAGAGGGTTGTGCTCTAGTCTTTCCTCAAGTCTGCTACCAGACATCTTGGGGCTCCTCCTTCTGCCTCAATTTCTCCAACAAAGAATAGCACTTTGATATCTGCGGGTAGTATAACGATGAAAGAGGGTGAAATGGTCCCGTACAGGACCACACATGGACACTGGCAGCAAGACCACAGCTGGGAACAGGCTCCCACACTGCAGAAATATGTTCCTGTGCTCTGGTCAACTTGTGCAGTCATCATCTCCCTCCTTCTGCTGAGTCTTCCCACCCAGTATAGACAGGCCTTAACCACTGCTCCAAAACTAAGCCCAGCCTGTCTTTCACTGTGAATATCCAGGAGCTGTCAGCAGCTGAAGAAGAGCTGGAGACCTGCGCTGAACCCCTCAGTCTCCAAGTCCACCACTAGGCTCTAGTTGCTCAGAGTGCTAATGGTCCTGGCTTCCTCTCTCAAAGGATTTCTCTTGCCCTTGTGCTTGCTCTGTTTCTCCCTCCAACTCATATGCAGTAGCACCCACAGGGCAGAAACCTTGCTGAGAGGCAGGAGAAGGTGACTGCATCTCCCAGGTAAGGATGCTACTGACCAAGTTCTAGCTCCAGCCCTCAACTCCAGCAAGCAACCTCCCACCCTGGGGCAGTGTGGTGAAAACAGCATCCCCACTTCCCAAGAGGGTGATGGAGAGGGGAGGGCATGCTGTCGCATTTTGAGGGAAGAAATAGCTAGTGGTTCTGCTGGCAGATGTGACTTTCTGATACCAAGTCAGCTGTATTACCATGGTGGTCTCCTGCTGAGCCTCAGTGAGCCTCATCAATGGGTAGTGTGGGACCCCAAGGTGAGCCACGCTTCACAATGGGCAGTGTTGTACCCCATGCTGAACCACCCACAGCCATGTCCTTTCTGCTCATGGCAGAGCACAGACATAGCTTGCAGACAGAACTTGCATCTGCCTGACGAATACTCCAACCCTTATGTGTTTAGCCCTGCAGCGTGGGCAAGAGCAGCGTCGGCTCAAGCACACGAAAGGCAGGGCTCCCACTTTACAGCTGCCAGAATGCAGGAATGGACCTGATGCTGCTGTAGATACAAATAAAGCGATCCTGGTTAGGAGGAGGGAAAGAGATTTACATTGCAAATCTGTACAAGGTTGAGCGTCAAGCACTCAGGACCAGCACAGAGTTATTAATGTGGTCTTGGCAAACACAGCTCTCCTTGCTGAGAGTGATGTGGCTAGTAATTACATAATGATGCGACTTTTCTTTCTGCTTTTCCTCTGTCTCATTTCAGACAGTTGGTTAGTGATTCAGAGAAAAAGTGGAGACTTTGTGAGCATCTTTGTGTTCAGCCTTACGACTGAGCTAGTTTTAACTCATAATCATGGAAGGGAAACTTGTGTCATCTGAAATGCTCGAAAAGCAGGTGTTTTACAACAGCTGTAGCAGGGAACTGGAGTGGCCTTGGGGAAGCAAGAGTGGTTCTACCAACCAGCTTGTGATATGGACACTGGGGAGAAGAGTCTTGGCAGGTGGAAATGCACCAAAGTCTTTTGCCATCAGTGGAGATGGGCTGATTTTGCATCACTTGTTGTGAAAAAAGAACTTAACTGATTTGGAGGCTGCTGGGAAGTGATGCAGAAAGATCTGTGACTGGACAGGTAGAGATAAGCTGTGAATGCCTGTTACCAACACAATTTTATAATATTCTATAATTATATAATTATAGTATATAATTTTATAAATTATATAATTTTTAGAATTCATCAAATCATCCAGCAGGATTTAAAACTATTTAATTCAGAAATTCAGATCCACAAGGATAGTAACTAACCACCAATTCAGTGACGGATATGGCCAACAGAAAATGATCTTGAATTTCAGGTACTTTTCCAAAAACAGGAAGAAAAACCAATAAAAACCATGTTAAAAAAATCAATCTCTTCACTCTGGTCAGCTTTCATATTCAGCCCTCCCACTTCCTTCATAGACTCCCACACCTTTCACTTGCACTTCATGGTCAGTTTAGCTTGCTGGGCATATTGCTCACTGTCAGCAAAGCAAAGCTGCCCTGGCCGTGGACAGTATAACCAGGGAGGTGAGCAGCCCTGGCTAGTCTCATGAGACATTGGTTTACCAGGGACTAAAGTGATTGTGGATTCCTCCCAACATGGGCAATCCAAAATCACTTGAACAGTGCAACGAATCCTGGAGCTCTTGTGCCACCCCTCATAGCCCCAGCTGCTGCACTATGCTGCACCTAGTTGCACTGTGATGCTTGGGTCACTGGAAAAGTGTTGGAAAACTTGAAGGAGCAATAAAGTAAATCCATTTCATTAAAACAAGGAAGACTGGTAGATGTAATTTTGCAGATCTCATTTATTTTTAAACCAACCTGCCTTGTACTTGGGCAAATAAACCCCTGCTGCCAGTGCAATCAATGACTGGAGTGGGCAAATGCAACTGAACCTGGAAGAAGACTGAATTGTAACATAAGAGGTGCAAGGCTGGCTGCTGGAGGTAGATTTTTTTGCAATTAGACCATCCAGTCTGGTCAGAAAAAGCAGATAAGGTTTAGCAAAAACAAGCCCTTCTTTGAATTTGAAATAGAAGTAGCAAATTGACAGATAGCTCAGGATAGTGAACAGAGCAGTACAGCAGGGCCAAGCTAATCACTGGAGATAAGATCTCCAACACAGTGATGCGACAGGCAGTCTAACAGCTCCTGCTGTGGCACCTTCCCTCTCCCTGCAGACATCCTGGCAAGCAGGTAAATGCCACCACACGAGTGGAGTGACCTCACTTCCAAGGGGACATCTGCAGCTCCAGCTGCCTGCATCAGTGTCAGGTCCACTCCTGCTGTCGAGCAGGCTGAACAAAACTGATGCAAACAATGCTTCTCAGCCTGTGATATGTGCCTCGCTCTTAAAGAACATAAAAGCTAATGAGATATGATCTGCTTCTCCACCTCTTTTCAGGTATTTTCCAGCCTCAAAGAAATATGATTTATGTTACTTACAGGTACCAAAACCATCTTGTGAGAAGACGGCAAAATTAAATTCCCAAGGGGAAAGTTTACAAAAGCACCAGAAAAGTCATCATTAGGGCTGTTTTTTCTAAATAGCGGAGTGTGTTGGATGATGAGCGCAGACTTGATAAAAAGAAACTCCCCTGAAGACATCCCTGTCTGGAGCCTATGCTATACATTCCTGAATGCCACTATAGTCTGTAGATTACTGGGCTATAAGAATCCCCTGGGACCCCTCTGAGTAGAGCATCAGTCTTACTTGAGCATTGGCAAATGTCCTGAAAAGCACCACACTGTTGTAATTACACTCTATCTGAGCAACATCCAATCAAGCTGAACACTATGGACTCTCTGGCATGGGAGCTACCAGGCTGGACTGAACAGTGAATTGCATCTTTTGTGTTTGCATTCAGTCCTCACACTTTCTCCTGGCCTCCATTAATGGCAAAAGACTTGGTAAGGTTTTGTTCAGATTACTGGAGAAGGTTTTAGGAAAATTCCTCTATGACATTCTTCAGAGGACTCTCCTCACCCTCCCCTCACCCATACAGACAATCCAGTTTTCCCTCTTGGGGGACTCCAGCTGGATTGACAGAAGAAGACATCTATCCTGTGGATGCATGCAGCTCCTGGGGCCTCTTTGTGTCAGGCTGTTTTAACAACAAACATATCACAGCCCCTGGAGCATCCAGTTCAGTGTATGAGAAGCAGGGAGAGGTAGCCCGGCACGTCCATCTATTTATGCCTGGATTACCCAGTTGGTGAAATGTGGATGAAAATGATTTTTATTTTTTTTTTTAATTTTGAGATCCCCCATATTGACAAAATGTGAGCTTGACGCAGATTGACATCCAGATTTGACTTGGAAAGCAGTTCAGAATTAACCTATTAAACTAATGAACAAAGCATACAGTTATCTGGATTGGTTTGCCTAAATTAGACCTAGCAAATGGGTGTTTATTCAGTGGAAAAGAGCAGTACATAGAAGATCTGCACCTAAAATTTTCTGAAGCAGCTGATGATTTTGTCTAATTCTGATTGAATTCTTAACCTGACACATTTCAGAGAGACTGACTGTCAGGGAACTGACCCCTGGAAAAATCAGGATAATAGCACACGGTTTTGCTCACATATTTTAAGATTTTCCTATGTAAGTGTTAAATTATGCATACAGTTCAGGGCTACACTAGTGCCAAAACAGAATCTGTCCTAATACATTTATGTAGCAAACAGAGCTGCCCAGTAAATAAATTCAGATTTTTCAAAGCCAGAGCTTTTAAGGCCTGGACCCAGAGATTGCTATGGGATTTGGGATTAAGGGGGGAATGCCCTCTCAGTAGAAGGCAGCTGAGACTCCTAAGAAGTTCCTGTTGTTGGGCAAATGAAAGCAAGGTGCTACATTTCTTGGCAGGATTATTGTAATTTCATCTGTTCATTGACTGGGGAAGGTAATGTCATTTCTTGCCCCTTCTGCCTCCTTGGCTTTGTTGGAGGAAAGTTTTCTGTTCCTGTTTTCTGAATTTCATTGATAGGTCAAACTGAGACACGATTGGCAGGGAAAAGGCACAAGGAACTCAGTCCTGCACGGAGAACTGAGTCATGTTTAATCATTATTATGATAATATAACACATTATACTGCAATGGAGGCATGGAGGTACCAAACATACCCAGTGTAGTGCATGTACCAAAAATTCATTGAGATCAGTATTTCATCTCCAGCAGTCATCTGTGGCTGTTGCCCAGGGAAGAATAAAAGCGTGAGGCAAATATACTTGCCCAGAATATTCTCCAAACCTGCAGCCCTTTGTGTCTCCAAGATCCCTAGGGCTGGGGGATGCTGTGGTGTTTCTCACCACCAGGTGATTCTTTCTTCCTTCTATTTCTATTTCTATCATATTTCCCTGGCATCTTTGCAGAAGGGAGGGAGTTAGTGAAATGGTAGAGATGTTGCCTGACTTCTTTTTCCATTGGCCTGACCTTCCCCACACCTGCTATATCCCTTTACCTGGTACGTTTATGAAGGAGGGAATGATGGTCCAAGTATTTGTGACTCTTCTGGCCAGAGTTCAGTCTCAGAACTGACCATGATAGTAGTGCAGAAATGTTCTTAATTTGGGAAGATGAGAAAGAAGGTGCAATGTGTCTTTAAAAACCTTACTGCCCAGGAAGACCTGGGTCCAGCACATCACCCAACAGTCCAAGAAATTTGATAGATGAGTCGCCGACATTCTTGTCGTGTCTTCTGTACTCTTTTTCTCCACTTCCACAGCCTCAGAATGCTGAGAGGCGTGCTGTGAGGTCTGGCTTGTGTAAGGGAGTCTGTCAGAGCTGGGACATGCAGCCCCATGGCCTGCAGCTGGACTAAGTGAGGAGTCTCCATCAAGCATTCATCTAAATGTCTTGCCTCTGCGGCATGCCCTCAGGTTCGGCACTCCTTTGTTTTTAAAGCCACAGTTATTAGTATCAAGAAAGCATGCAAAGAGCTGGGGAATACTTTGTGTGCCCAAAAAAGAGAGGGAGGGAGGGAGAGAGGAGGGGGGAAGAGTGTTTCTACGCCTGTTGGGATCATGCTTAGAGAAACAGGGAGAGACACATTATTAGGGTCTGGTTTTAAATAGAGCATCAAGGTCTGTTTTTTGGGGGGAGAACAAAGTCCTGTAGCTATGAAGGGAAAACGGGCTGGTGCAGGCAGAACAAAGGAGACCCTGTAAGGATCCAGCTTTCCCTTTGGTGCTGCAAGGCTTTAAACTACAAGCCAGAGAGCAATGGGGAATGCACCGATGGGGGTTTGAACGCTGCTGTTGAATGCACATCATGTCTGTAGATTGTTTGATAGAGAAAATCCCCACAGTTGGCTTGGGGTTTCTAAGAGAGCAGTGAATATGAAATCCTTTTTCTCCAGTAGGTGCTACACAGGAATGACCTGGGGACACATTAGACAGTGATAAGTGACTCTCTCCATCCCCTTTTATCCTGTTTACAATACAGAGGCTTTCCTTGAACAAAACACTTTTTTTTTACTCTCCACGCTCCTGGCTGTTGTGTCTAAACGAGCCAATTTGCTGAAGGACTCCTCCTGGAAGGACTTGAAGTCTAACAAGAACAGACGCTTGGTTGCAGCATGTTGTTTCTGGCAAAAATCAATTTCTTCACAAAAGAACAGAAATTCATTCTTGTATTTCAGTGCTTGCCACTTCATCAAAACTCTTGTGATACTTCTTAAAGCCCTGGCCAGGAGGGAAATCCCAGCATCTATTTTCATTCAACCTCTCTATTTCCAGAAAGTGTTTGAAAACAGTGTATAATGACTCAGATAAGGGAGAGCAAAGAACGAGGACTGAATGTATTTGTTACTGCTGCAGTTAATGTTTTTTATTGATACACTATTTGTTCTTAGACTGATGTGATTTCTGTGGCTTGAGTTACTATTAGACATCCAGGGAATAATCTTTCGCCAGAGACCTGGCTTGCTGCATGGCAGGGCAGAGCAGACAAAGAAAGTTTCATGCATCATCTGAGATGCAAGGGATGGATCCACAGGAACAAGAATCTCTCATCTTTTTTAAAGATATGTAGTTATTTCACTCATTTATATCTGTACGATGCTCAGTGACTTGTTCTCCTGTGACTAGACTGCATTCTTCAGGTGCACACCCTGTAAATGAGCAACAGCAGAAAAAAACCAACACTTTGGAGACTGTTCCAGTCTCAAGGTTTCACATTTTGCCCAGTGTCACATAAGAAGGTGTCTGCCTTAAGCTTCCCCACCTCTTAAAATAATTTCTCATCTTTCCTCCAATGCTTGCTGTCCTTCAGTATCTTGAATTTTTGCTGTAAAGTTATTTAGGCTTTGCCTAAGTGAAGAAAAGTGCAGAATAGGGCTGAGGTTGCTGAAGACAGCTTATGATTTAAAACATTGTGTTTAACTGTATTAGAGCATTTTATTTGCATGGACCCAGTTTACCACATTATTCTTTGTGATAGAGCGGGTTTCTCTCCATACCACAAGTGGGACAGGTAGCATGGACCCAGAAAAGGGTAGTAGCAGCCCAACATCAGGGAGAATTCAAAGCTTGAGGAACAAGAGTGGAGAAGGAAAGAGCTGAGTGCTTACCATGAAGGCAGAGGCTACTCCTACTAACTTTTAAATGACTGATCTTGTGGTACTAAGTTGAATGCTTTACGGAATACATATTTTTCCCAATCAAGCTCTTATTAGTATGAAGCGGTGCTTCTTGACAAGAACTATTTTCCATTAAAGTACACTGACAAGAATGAGTTATAGTCCTAATTTTAGCTTTTTACTCAATCAATTTTTGTATCTATTTCTAATGTCCTGATGCCATCACTAACATCTACCCTTTTTTGATAATCCACCTTCTTCTTGATTATCCCATACGTTAAAAGGTTGCAGGAGTTCAGGTGGCTCAGCAGACTATGACCATAAAGCACGTCACCTTTTGTGGTCCAGAACATATAAGAAAGGGTTGTGGCTTCAACTGCCGCTGATTATCTGGTCAAAACAACTATGTGCAGATGAATTAACTGAAAGCAGTCTTTCATACAACCCCAGAGCAAGGCCTAAACTACCAGCCCTGTGAAAAATGACAGAAGAACCTGCTGTTACACAATGAATGGGTGATAACCTGGTGTAGGGAATTTGGTGGATCTGAAGGTAAAGGGAAAACCCAGGATTATTAGGAAAACAAAGCTATTTGCACAATGGATGCCCTGAGCTGACCATGACCACTTGTGAACAAGCCTTTGGAGTTAAAGTAGTTCTATGAAAATGAAAAACTGAATGGGATAGCTAGGCAAGGTTCAGAGAAGATGGTGTCGTGATTTAACCCCAGCCAGCAGCTAAGGACCATGCAACCGCTCGCTCACGCCTCCCCCCCTCCCAGTGGGATGGGGAGCAGAATAGGAAAAAAAAGTAAAACTTGTGGGTTGAGGTAAGAATGGTTTAATAACTAAAATAAAATAAAGTACAATAATAACAATAACAATGAAAAGGAATATATCAAAAGAGAGAGAAATAAAACCCAAGAGAAGACAAGTGATGCATAATGCAATTGCTCCCTACCCGCTGACTGATGCCCGAGCAGCAATCTGCCCCTCCCGGCCAACTGCCCCCAGTTTATATACTGAGCATGACGTTCAATGGTATGGAATATCCCTTTGGCTAGTTTGGATCAGCTGTCCCAGCCATGCTCCCCCTCAGCTTCTTGTATACCTGCTCACTGGCAGAGCATGGGAAACTGAAAAATCCTTAACTTAGGATAAGCACTACTTAGCAACAACTGAGACATCAGTGTGTTATCAACATTATTCTCACACTAAATCCAAGCCACAGCACTATACCAGCTACTAGGAAGAAAATTAACTCTATCCCAGCCGGAAGCAGGACAGATGGTAATGATGATCAAAGAGCTGGAACAGCTATTTTAGAAGAGATGCCTAGATGTAGAATTCATCTTACTTCTTGCTCCGTATCTGCATGTCCATGTGTGCTAGTCACCTAGACTTCTAGAGGTGACCTGACTTCTAGAGACCCCACTGGGAGTACTGTGTTCAGCTCTGGGACCCTCAGCATAAGACAAGGACCTGCTCGAGTGGGTCCAGGGGAGGGCCAAGAAGATGATCAGGGGGCTGGAGGACCTCACCTGTAAGGACAGGCTGTGAGAGAGCTGGGCTTGTTTAGCCTGGAGAAGAGAAGGCTCTAGGGAGACCTTATAGCAGCCTTCTAGTAGTTAAAGGGGGCCTACAGGAAAGGTGGGGAGGGACTCTTTATCAGGGAATGTAGTGATAGGACAAGGGGTAATGGTTTTTAACTGACAGAGGGCAAGTTTAGATTGGACATTTGGAAGAAATTTTTCACTGTGAGGGTGGTGGGACACGGGCACAGGTTGCCCAGAGAGGCTGTGGATGCCCCATCCCTGGCAGTGTTCAAGGCCAGGCTGGATGGGGCTTTGAGCAACCTGGTCCAGTGGAAGGTGTCCCTGCCCATGGCAGGGGGGTGGGAACTGGATGGTCTTTAAGGTCCCTTCCAACCCAAACCATTCTGTGATTCTATGAAGTGGAAGCAGTTCGTATGACCAAAGGCAGCTGTCTCAGCTGACATCACCGACCGTGGTGGGAATCTCAAGTAACTTCTTTGCAGTGTGCATACCCGGCAGGCTCACGGACTGGTTTGGGTTGGAAAGGACCTTTAGAGATCACCCAGTCCAACCCCCCCACCATGGGCAGGGACATCTGCCACCAGACCAGGTTGCTCAAAGCCCCATCCAACCTGGCCTGGAACACTGCCAGGGATGGAGCATCCACAGCTTCTCTGACAGTCACAGAAAGGTTTGGGTGCCCCTCAGACCCCCACAGGCGGATGGTCCCTCTCTCCTGACAGCCCTGGGCTTG
>NW_010972580.1:17831-50824 GCF_000737465.1 Haliaeetus leucocephalus | reverse complement strand
CGCCCCGACGCCCCGCGGATGGGCGGCGGCGGGACGACGATCCGGCAGCGCCCCCTGGCGGCCGCGCCTGGCGCTGCTAGCGGCGCAGGCGCAGAAAAAGGGAGGCGGGGGGGGAGAAGTGCGTGTCCGCATATCCGCGGCCGGCGGAAGCGGAAGTCGGCGGGGTCGGAAGTGGATGGCGGCGACGTGGGTCGGTGGAGCGGAGGCGGGCGGGTCGCGCTGCCGTCATGGAGGGGCTCTACCACCAGACCAACAAGTGCGTGAGGCGACGCGACGCGACGCGACGCGGGGCGGGCGGCGTGGTAGCGGGACGTAACCCCCGAGGATCCGCGGGACGACTGGTGCGGGGCCGGGTCTGAGGGCGGGCACCCGGCCTGCGGGCCAGCACCCTCTCAGCGCCCTTCAAAAGCTTTTTTTCTCATAAAAATTCTCGTTTTCCACCTCGGCGCGTTGCCGTGAGGACAGTGCTTCAGCAGCAGAAGGAAGCAAAAGCCTGTCCCTCCGGGCTGGCCGTGTGTCTGTCCGGAGTCCCAGCCTGCTGTTAGCCACGTCAGTCCGAAAGCAAGCAAAGCCTGCTCGCCTCGGGATTTTAAAGTACAAGATTGCAAGTATTCACTGAAAACAAGTGATGCTGTTTTGTTAAATGTACTTACCTTTAAGGCATACTAATTTAGTAGCATTTTTGTGGCAGTGGGGGTTTGAGATGGCTAGCAGACTCAGTTTAAATCACCTCGGGAAACGGGTGACTCCTTGATGATAAAAAACCACTCAGTTTCACAGATAATGCTAACCTGATGAGGTAGAAGTGGTATGAAAAGCACAAAATAAGGCAAAAATCTTGCAGCTCTGTGTGATACAGATAACTCGTGGGAAAGAGACCAAAAGAAGCAGTTAATTGAAATATTCCAAATTTTTGCAGTAATGGGTTTCTTCATTGAGCTGTGTTGAAGGAGGTAGTGTGGTAAGAGAATTTTATTGAATAATGATATAGAGCGACTCTGTAGGGAGAAGCATGAAATCCTGCCTGGCCTTGGACACGTCCAGCAGGGATTGAGCATCCACAGCTTCTCTGGGGATCATAGTCACTGAGCTGTGTTTTTGTTGCAGTTTGTTGTCAGTCTGCGGATACTCTGGATTTTCAAACTCTCTTCCCACCTTTTCCCCAGACTTGCTCTGTTTTCTGGCATGGGAAGAGTCCTGGTGAGCGTGAAGTAGTTTTTCTGATCCAGTTGCACATGATCTGATTTGGCTTCTACACCTGGGTTTCTAAACAGGCACTTTAAGAGCATTTCAAGAGCAGTACGAGTCTCAAGCTGTCTCAGGTGTCCTAGAGAAATTGATTGGAAAGAAAACTATAAAACAAGTATGGGTTGCAAGATACTGGGTATTGAATTGGTTCTCTAGTTAATTCCAAGTAATGTGGTACTTACGACATACTTGATGATCTCTTTAGTAGCGCAGTATCGTGATTTGGAAGGTAGCCCTGGTAGTTATTAAAAAAATCTCATAATAACTGAAAAATAAATATTTTATTACTCTGTAAGATAAGTTGGTTTCAGAGGTCTGGCTTCATAAACATTTGTGCTGTAGTTATCAAATGGTACATACACCAGAAAAAGAGTCACTAATGTGACCAAAATCATGATCTCTTAAATATTTTTTTTTTTTTGAAAAAAGGAAATTATATTTTTGTAACTTTTTAAGTGTATTTCTTGAAGTCTGAATCCCAGCTGCGGTGAGATTGTTCACACCAAGTATGGCCAAAGGTCCGTCTGTCCCAATGTGTGTTTAGCATTGCCTAACTGCAGATCTCTAGGAAAGACAGTAAGAAACGGGCAAATGTATGCGATACTTTTGTTGAATATTTTCCCAATCTCCCAGAAATGTGAGGCTTGGGGGCTTCTTGAAACAGAGGAATGTAACAACCATCAGTGTTTGGTTGCTTTTTTGTTTTCCTTTGTCACTGCTTGTCCAGCAACAGTAGTTCGTTCTCTTTGATTTTAAGCTTTTAAATTCATTTCATGCTTCTGTAATTCATATGTTGTAAGAGAAAGTGAAAATCATTCCTTACTCACCTTCTCCTGTGCCATTTATGCTCTAGGGTATCTCTCCGCTATCACCTCCAGTCCAGACTGAACAACTTTCTTGTATAAAAGCTGTTCTGTACTTTCCATAATCTTTATTGTCCTTCTCTGAGCCTTTGCCAGTGCTTCTGTTGTCTTTTTGAGAAGGGAAGGGTAAAACCTGTGTTTAGTGTTGAAGATGTGTACTACCCATTTATGCAGTGACAAAAGTATGGTGTCTCATCAGTACTCTTGACTTTAGTGGTACACTTAGGTAGTGTTTCACTGCGGATCTATTATTAAGGTCTCACTTGTACCAACTCTCCTCCCAGTCAGGTCTTCCCTCTGCTATGCTCACCACTTGTGAGTTTGTAGTGTGAATCTGAAATCTCGTCTCCATGGTTGTCTTGGAGTAGGGTAGATCTTAATGGCTTTCAGCATGCCAGGTGTGTGGCATGGGGGAGAGCCCCAGTTCAGGTTATAAATACAAAAAGGGAGCTAGTACTGGATTGGAAATCTCTGAAGAAATAAAAGCCCTTTCACCTTGATTTTTGTTTTTAAACTGAAAGTTATTTTGTAGATGCATATTAAGTGAAAGCACGGCTTTCTTCATACTGAAGGATTGGGTGGTTTTTTGTGGTCAGTGATGGGTTGTCTGCACTGAATAGCATGTAGCTGATCTTATTCTGTTCTAAAAAGTACTTAAAAGAAGCTGAAAATTGAGGTATTGAAAAATGATTTGATTTTGTAGCTGTTAACTGACTTCTGTTAATTTACTGTCATTTGATAGGCAAGTCCATGAGGTCCAGTCTTATATGGGGCGCCTGGAGACTTCAGACAAAGAGTCAGTACACTGTAAGTAATTAATTAGTGAGAAAAGTCCCACTCCAGTACTGATTTTATTTAGCTTGCATCTTTAACCTTGTATGGTTTATCATTGTATTTACAATCATTATTGGAACAAATTCGGCTCTTCAGTCATTGTGATCGACTGTTGAGATGCGTCATCAATTTGGAATGCATTAAAGTTATTTTACTGTTTGACTTCAGTAGGGTGATGTTTTGTATGAAGGACAGTGGAAAAGACAGAACTCGCTGTCAGGGTATGCTGTGGAGGCCTTCAACATAAGCAGGTTAAAAAACCCCACGCTGATGCACTTTTGGAGGTGCAGTGAACACATTGATGTGGACAGAACTGCAAATTTGGAACATCACTGGGCTAGTTTGTTAGAAGCTCAAAAAGCTGAGAAATGTGGTTGTATATCTGTCCTGTTATGTTGCTATTCCTTAAGCGTCCACTGACTGGCAGTCTTCCCCAAAAGATGCTTAGTCCAGTTTCTGGGGAAAATGCCGTGATTTGGTGTGCAGGAATTTAAGCAGGATGATTTTGATAGTTCCTGCTTGCATCAGAGTTGGAACCTGTAATTCCATCTGCTTATGAAAAATATGTAGAACAACTAGGTCTGAAATCGCTTCAGTAAATTTGGACTATAACCCTGTGCTAATAAAATTACTGTAATAAAACGTTATGATATATTGTGGCAGGACTTTTTACCCCAGTGTGGAATTGGCAAATGTATTTTGGACCTGTGTTTGAAGCCTTAATTCCTGTTTGAGTAATTGCTAATGGACCTCATCAGGAACTTCTGAAGGGAAAGGACACTGCATTGGCTGGATAAATTTATGCACACATTGATTGACTTCCGTTACCTTAAATATATTCGTGAAGCACAACTTCACTGTAGAAATGGCTGTGATAAGTTTCCTATCAAAATAACGACTTGTCTACTGGTTGTGTTATCTGTGGTGGTTGTACTACTCCCAGTACAATGGCAGACTTCCCAGACTGCTGTTCACTGGATGTAGTTTTGGAACCTCTTGAAAACTAGCAGAATTTGCCATCTTGCCTCTGCTACTTGAGACCATTTCAAGAGATAAGATTATGTACCATCTTATGTAGTCAATAAATGAACATAGTCTCTCTCTGTATATAGATACAGATATGTGCTCTAGATGTTCGTGTATATTTTAGGATTTATGGAAAAGGATTATCTTCTGGTTGAAGAGCAGGAATAGGAGCCAGGAAATCAAACTTCCTGTTGCAGCTTTCCTTTTCCAACTTGGGGCAAATAATCCCTTCTTGCTCAGAAAAGCCAAAGGTGACTAAGATAGTAATACTATTGTTTGGACTAGCAAAAGCTAATGTAATTGTCTGTCTGCTCTCCTCATTGCTTTTCTGTTAAGTTTAGCTGTACTAAATGATGGCGAGATGAATTAGGACAATTTGATTTGTGCCTGCATACGTGGATTAATTACTCTTTGATTGTGTGAGATCAAAGGGCAAAGAGAAGGGGTTGTTATGTGCTGTTTGCTTTTCCAGGTTCTGCTGAATGCGATTTTCTGGAAAGTCCTGAAGTACCGTGGAGTAGTTAGCAGTTGGTTAATAATGCTTTTCTGTATACCTCTTTAGTCTAAATGCAAAATAAGAACAAATGGTGTCTGTAGAATTTGGCGATTATTTATATCAGGTCTGACCATGGCAGTCTGAGACTTCAGGACTGTCCTCGTGGCTGCACAGACATGACGGTGCTTCTGTCCTCTAATAATCAGGCTGTGGACATGCTTTGGAGGGTGCTTACCTTCAGCCTTACAGCTCACCTTCTTTAAACACAAGAATGTCAGATGATGAATAGTGCTCCTGTCTTTTGCCCTTCTGTGCAATTCTTTAATTTGTGAAATGCTGGGTTGTGACATGGTTAGAAAATGTGGTTGTCAGATGAGGAAGGGTGTTGTATAGCAAAACTCAGTACAAGCCACGACTACAGTAACTGAAAGTGTACGATTGTCTTTCCCCAGTTGTGTCAGTTTCCCACCTCATTAAAGTACAAGTATATGAGTTTGTGTTGTGTACTATTGCCCCTCTGCTATTCCTATGCAGATTATCAGAAGAAATTGCAATGTAGATGATTACAGAGGCAATTATTTTGTGGCCTTGTTTTCCCACTTGCAAGGGCTTCAGCCCTGTTTTGGCCATGTCTTTCTGCTTGTTCAGTCTCCCAGTTCCTGTGAACTCTGAATCCTTCCCATTCTCCTTCAACCTTTGCTGCTCTGGTTATGGATGATGTATATTAACTCTGTGTTAACAGTTTTCAGAGGTTTAAATTGCCATTGTTGTGAGAATCATATTGGCTATTAGCTTGTGTAAGCAAATCCTGCTGAGGGAACAGGAAGGGGCTGCAGGGGGGAATGTGGGAGCTTTAAATCCTAATATATGTTGCTGATAGGGAAAGAGGCTCAGGTGTCTTGAAAGAGCAGGGGCTTTCCTAGCTCCCTTCTCAGAGGAGGAGGGAAAGGCAAGTGTCTCAAATTACTGAGTTAAAGACGTGGCTTTTCATGATACCTGTAGTTCTGTTATGATTTTTTTTCATCCAGTAAGGATCTGCATGTGTCAGGTTTTAAATACTGGTTTGAATGCATTTGAGCTTTTACTTTCACTCAGATTGCAGTTCTTTAATTCAAATCAAATCACATTTTTATTTCCTTGCAGTAGTAGAAAATGAGATTCAGGCAAGAATAGACAATATATTCAGCAACTTGGAACGTCTGGAAATCCTGTCCAGCAAAGAACCTCCCAATAAGCGACAGAATGCTAAACTGTAAGTTCACCATCTTTGCTATGATAATGTGCTGTAGTCTTTGTAATTATTTTTATTAAATGTATTGAAGCCCTTTGCCTTTTGAGTGAGACTTTATACTTTGCATAACTTATCTCTGTGCTCTACAGTAGCAAAATTGGGGCACAGAGGCAAAATCACTTCCCTGCATTTAACCACAGACTGGTGATGGAGCTGGATTCATGGCTTTGTTCTGAGATGAGCAGAACATGGCACTTCAAGGCTTAAAAAAATTTCTACTCTCTATGGCGTTTGCTTTTAATGCCATTTGTGGAGGTAAGGAGTAAAATTACTTCAGTTGATGTCATTTTCTCTGGACCATTTTCCTAGCTGTTGGTGACTAAAATAAGGAGGTTTCTAAAGTTAGCACTGGTTTGAACAGGAGGCTGGACCAGAGACCTCAGGACTTCTGTTCTAATTTATTCTGTAACTCTACTATTAACATTTAGTCCCAAAATGCCTTTGTAGATACTAGGGGTAGATTTCATGTCACCTGTATTAAAGAGGTCAGTACCTGAAATAGTCATCAAATATTTAATCAGAGGTAATGGAGTTCTGGATGTTATTTGTTTTAGCCTAATGGAGATGTCTCCTGTATTGTTCACTGAGTTTTAAACTCTTTTTAATAAAAACTCAAACTTAAGAACATGGTGCTAATTAATGAAACTTGAAAGCTTAATCTTTTATGTGCATGAGGATCATAAAATAGAAACTGTTCAAATCCTACCATCTTTCCAAATCTGTGTTAGATGAGGAATATATATATATATAAAAAAAACTCCTGAAGAGACTAGTCATGGGATAGTGTGTCCAAGACAGCTCAAGAATTCTGCTACACGTTCTGTCATTAACCTCCAGTTAAATAATCACCTGTTTAGTAGAAAAACGAGGTACGGAAGATCTAAGTCTGGAATATGGGCCTAACATTGAATGTCCTTACCTTCTAGGTAGAACCCATCATTCTTTATTGTTTGTCACTGTTAATTTATAATGCTCCATTCTTCATATAAAAAAACATCATCCCTGTGAATGTCTTCCTGTTGTTGATCCTTTCTAGCCGAGTTGACCAGCTGAAGTACGATGTTCAGCATCTGCAGACAGCCCTGAGGAACTTTCAACATCGCCGTTATATCCGGGAGCAGCAGGAGCGACAGCGAGAAGAGTTGCTTGCACGTACATTCACTACTAATGTAAATATATTCTTTGTTTCAGATCTCTGTGTTCTAGAAGCCATAGTCTTTCAGAGAAGTTTCAGGCAAGATGTAGGCATGACTCTCTTAGATTGCTGCTGTGAGATGTAAACAGAGTAAAGATAGAAAAGAACAATAATACGTGTTAAAAAAGTACAACACTCTTGTGAGGAAAAGTTGGGTTAATAAGAGGCAGTAGTAAAAGACTCCAGAAACTGCTGCTCATATTTTATCCCGTGCAGTTCTACCTGACTATGTAGGAGTTTCAGAAGGGTGAATGAGGTACGTACTGAAGTATACATTTTGCTTGGATTTGTCTCAAATGTTTTTGTCAAATCCTGAGATATGTAAAAGCTAGATGTCTGGCTTTTGTACACTCTGCTGTCAGTAGATGTCAGCAAGCTTTAATTTGTCCTAATATAAATCACACAGCTGGCAAAAAAACCCTTGCTTTTTATCTATAAATGACTCAAAAGTTTTTAATAACAGGAATGTGTTTCCACCTGTTCTTGTTAATTCTTAGTTCCTCCACTGGGAAGTCACCCCAGTGCAAATTTCTAGAGGAATTTTACTCTGAATAAAGTAGGTTTGCTTTCAGATTTCACTTTTCTGTAACTCAAAAGCTAGTCTTTGTTGTTGTTGTTGTTAAAGGCATGTAACCTAACATTCATTATTTGTGTTGTCATTCATTGTTAATGGCAAGGAGGAATAAATGTGAGCAGTCCTCTTGAGATTTGGGAAGTTCAGTGCACTTTTCAAAGCCTGACATAAAGATGACATCTAGCATTTTGTTGGCTATTTTGAAATTATAAACAAGACGTGAAAGGAACACTGGAATTTGAAACCTGATTTGTTTTCAAAACACTGTGGTGTTCCTCTGCAAATATGGAGAACTTTTCCTACAGGAAAACTTGTTGTCCAGAAATAAAACCGGTGTAAATGGAACAGTTTTGAAGAGCAGTAGCAGGCTTGCAAATGCAAAATAAATGGCAAATTGTTTTTTTTCTCCTTTAGATGTTGAAAGGTGTCTCAAGATGAAAAAAGAAAAGCATGATTATTTTTCATTTCTTTTACCTCGTTACAAAAATGTGACTTTTAAAGTAGAATGACCCTTTAGTAGGAAAAGGATGATTTATTTGTCAGTTATTGGCCTGTTTTGGTTAGAAGTTTACACAGTTTCTATTTTTATACTACCTTATTCTATTAAATAGAAATGTCAGCTGAGTATGTAAGCATCCTGAATAAATCTGTAACATACATAACAGCTTTTGAAAGCTGTAGCAGTTTTCTGAACTTTTTGCTTAGTTCAAAGATAAATGTGGTCTTTATCTTTAAAGCCTTCCCTTGTACCATTCTGGAGAAAATCACTAACAGCAAATGAAAGATATGATGCCATCTAGTCTTTCTGTGACGAGGGTCAAAAATCTACTTCAGTATTTTTCTTGCAGCCTTGTGGTGTATAAAAAAAAATCTTACAAGCTCCTCATATAGGAAATGGATTCCCTGCTGACTGGAAGTTTAATAAATATCTGAAATAATAGCCCTTCAGATGCAAATCCAAGTACTTCTGCTCTGCACACTCATTGAAGATGAGACACTTGTTTAAACTTTAGTGCTTCATTAACATTTGATCAAAGAGATGTATATGCTGTCATGGCTTCTTCATCCAGTAACTTTGACCCTGCAACTGCTAACAGCTCTGTCCTTTATTCTTCATTCTTTTACAGCAAGCAGAACACCCACCTAGGCAGTACAAGATCTAACACTGGATCGTACATGTCATTCCCATAATAACTTCTTATTTTTTTTAAATAATCAGCAGAGTCTACTCAGAGCAAGTTTGGTATTGTTGCATGCATGTAACCTACAGCTGACAGTCAGATGTAGGATATTAACCATCTTTGGCCCTAAATACGAATTCTGCATTTTGGTAGTTCTTGTTCTGAGTACATGAAAGCAGGTAAGCCAGTGTTTCCACACTTCCCTCTTACCAATATCATGATTCCTGTTCATAAAACAATGTAGGAGTGATGAGCTATTATCTTGACTCTCTGGAGGGAATGGTGTCCAGAGAAGATTAAACTGGAGCCCTTGGAAAGACAAAAGTGATCACATCCTCTGACCTCTTGTGCAATCCAGATTACAGAATTTTATCCAGTTATTTCCATTTCAAGACTCATAGTTTCTAATTGAGCTAATGCATCTTTTCTGGAAAAACATTAATTTTTTTTTATTTTTTTTTTTTTTTTAGATAAGGCTTTGGGTGTTGAGTGAGTCAGACTTTCAGGGAACTAGGTTCATGTCTGCCCTCGCTATCAGAAATTTGCATCATGTTGTAAATTAATAGAATGTCATCTCCCAGTCATTGTGTTTTGCAGGCCTTTTGTAGTTTAGAAATCTGATATTAAATCTTTCAAAAGTCTTTCACTTGCAATGATCAAATGACTCCATGTTAAACACCTTCTGTTAGTTTTGATGTTCTTTCTTGTAATACCCTTTCCTACATATATCATAAACTGAGATTATAAAAAATTCTCCACTTTTAATCTGACTTTTTATCCTTCGAGATCTAATTGCAGTTGAACAGCTGATCAGCTTTGCCTTTTGGCTTGCTTCCTGTAGGCTTCTCTAAATTACTTTTTTCACTCAAATATTAATGTTGTGTTTAATATCCTTATATAAAAAAACGTTTAAAATGTAATCCTTCAAGTCCTGTGAAGTTTTTGCCACGTTTATTTCTGCATGTTCTTTTTCTGGATCTAACTATGTATGGGCAGTATGAGTGAGCAGGCAAGGTAACCAAGACCCTGCATTTCCCCTACAGGACTCTGACACCACCATACCGATCGACGAAACATTACAGTTTAATGAATCCCTCCAGAATGCCCATCGTGGCATGGATGATCTTATTGGCAGTGGGACCAACATCCTTCAGGGGCTGAGGGACCAGAGAGTGACATTAAAGGTGGGGGCATCATTTTTTACCAAAAAGACCCCACGTTTTTCTGTGTTTATGATGACCAGGCTAAGTAAAATCAATACATGAGTTTGTTTCAGTAAACTGCTTTGAGCTGAGAATGCTGGGAAAGGCCCAAATTCCATTTTAACTAAACCTGAAATCTTTACATTTTATCATCTTACTGGGAGCATCTTTAAGCTCTTTTTGTGGCTGGATGGCCTAGCAGTCTTCACCTGCATGGTAGTTAGTATCTGGAGTGCTGAATGTTATGTTTTGTTCCCTTATGGGTTTTTTTTTGTTTGTTTGTTTGGGTGTGTTTTGTTCAAGTGAAGAATGGGAAGTAATGACTAGCTCACAGATAGATAACTGATTCAGATGAACATGACTCAGAGCAACCACAAAGCTGGTGTAAAGTACTTATCTTTATTACTAATCTTAAACACAATACTCTCTCAGGTCTAACGCACCTCAACAATATATCCTTCCCTGAATACTGTTAATGATGGCTGTATTTCTTCATGTGTCTTAATAACAAATATTTGTCATTTATTTTAAAGACTGTTCAAAGTGATGTTAAATTTTGAGCGAATAGCTCAAAGATACAAAAAGTTTTTTAATAAGAAGTGTGTGTTGGGGGAAAGCTAGATTGCTGAAAAATGTGGGGAAATCCCTACTTCTGTTCCATTCATCTTCTGATGGGGATAACTATTGTTGTCTGTTTTGTGATATTGCTTTGTTTTGGGATGTGTCTGCCAGAGGATTTAAGCATTTTTAATTGCTAACATAAATCCTTACATTTGGTCAGATGAATCGCACCTTAAGCTCCATGGATTGTAGACTAGGGTTTCACTGGCTATAAAGGCAGTTCAGCCAGCTTGTATACAGACAGCTGAACTGTACATATGTATGGGTTTCACTCTTAAAGTGCATAGGCATTTTGCTGGAGCAACTTCCAGTACCTGTGGTACCCATTTCCTGGGAGTTACTAGAGCTGAGTGTCTTCACAGGGCAGAGTTGCTAGGTGCTTATTTTAATCCTAATGTCGTGTTGCAATTCACAAGCCAGGTACTTCCTATCCTGATCACAGAGGTCCAGGCTACCTGGTATTCCCAAAGCACTGGACAGGACCACCACAGGGTACAATGACAGAAAGCAGTGTTGTAACTCCTTTTCTACTCTGTAGTCTGGTGATCAGTTCCTGCACTCACAAATGTTACATGGATGCATTAAAGCAGAGTTTGAAGTCGAGTTCTTTCCTCTCTGAGGTGAAGGATAGCTTCTTGGTTAAGGTTAGTTGTTCACTGACCTAGTGAATATATATTTCTTTTTAGACAAAGTCAGTTACTGGAAAAACTTTGAATAAGATGTAGCTACTCAGTGTGGTAGTTAAGCATTCATTTAAGAGATATGTGGTAGCTGAGTAGTCTAGCTGTACGACTAGTGGGTAGAAGGAGGGATTCTGCTACCATCTCATGAAGAAAAGGGTGGAAGGACTACTTATTAGTGCCAGGAGAGGATTCAGGGTTGTGAATGCTTTTTGGAAAAAGTAGCTTCCTTAAAGTTCCTACATCCTTGAGGTTATACACATCTGTCCTCTGTGTTTAGCACTGGATAGCTTTGGTGGCTGCTCACATTGGCTTGGGGCATCCAGTCATTAAAGTGCACGAGTGTACCTGTGCTTCACACAGGGAATTTGACTTGTTGATTCTACAAGATGGTAAGTCACTGATTCAAGGTAATCTCTGGTGAGTGACTGAAGCACTTGGTTTCTGGGGGTTCCTGAGAAGGAAGTGCGTACATCACAACTTAGGAGAACTTAACCACAGTTGGCAAATATGATAAAGGAACAGGACTTGTTGCCTCAAAGACATTGAGAGGAAATACTGTTTTGTGTTATCGTCCATGGTCCTGTCTTGCTGCTTTTGCTAGTTAGATTGCAGTAATGTGACTGGATTCCTATTAGATTATGATGGGCCTTCTGCAAATGTAGGCATGCCTTGTCTCTGCTGACAAATTGTAGCAAGTTAAGCATATTTCGGGTCAGAATTGTAATAGTGAAGTTGTTAGTGTGTCTCTGCCCACTCCTACTGATAGTCTGTTCTTTTGGGAGCATCCTGTTCTTATGTTTTCAAGAGGATATTTCTTCTTGCTCAGAGATGAGGAAACATCTGTTCATATTCCTCTTCCCCTTAGCTTAGCTTTTTTTACACTATCAGAGACTTTGCCTGTTTACAAATCTGCCAGAAGCAGCTAGCGTAGAGACAACTTAAAAGGTAAATGAGTTAATTTGGAAACATGTTATTCCATGTAACTTCTTGGGTATTGGATATAAACAGACAGGTATGAACCAAGTATTCCCAAATTGTCACAAGTCTTTAGCTGTTCTAGTTGTACAGTTCATTCCATGGACTGCAAGAATTGAAGAGTCTTCACTTTTCCTATTGTTTACTTTCATTTTAAAGATTCATATTCGGTTTCTCTTCTCCAAGCAAGGTTTTCTTTTGTTCTGAAGTCCTGTGAAAAGATTGCTGCAGAGACAGGAACAGTGCTGAACTAGAAAGCATAGTATCCAGGGGTTTAATGTGAGGTGTGTGAAATGGAGGTGAAAAATGTGATTATGTTTTACTAGCAGAGACATAACCTGATTTCAGCAAAGGGCCTGAATACCTACACAGCCTTCTACAGAAGAAACTGATTATCTAATTTGGTATTGCAAATCTGTCTGTTTTATGGATTAAGAAACTGTTTGTGCATGTATGTCTAATACAGTTGATATAAATTCTGTCCTCAGCTTTTCTGATCTTGGGTTTATATTCAGAACAATTCCCAGATTTCACCTTTTTATTCTTCTTAGACCAAAGATACAGTGGACTGTGAGAACAGAAGCTAGAGTTTTTATTTTAAAGTTAAAGCGTGGTAGTAGAGCATTGTGATGGGAATCTCTGCTATTGACCTTGCTCAGAGAAGAAATAACTTAAGTCTTACAGCTTTCTGAAGCAGGGTGTTCTGTTAAGGACTTGGACCCAGAAGTCATTTTGAGAGATTAGGTTCATTATCATTGCCATGGCGTGACAAGGCTACTTTCTAGCAGTACCCGTCTTTGTGGACACATAGGTGTGATGGAGGCTGGTCCTGGCCAGCGTATCTCTGATTGCATGCTGTGAGCTGAGTCGTGGTGCTCAGTGCAGCATCTCTGCCTGCCCATCGGTAATGTTACCCATTTGTCTAGCTTATCTAGAAAGGTCCTTCTCACCTGCCTGTACTATCGTGACTCCGTAGGCATGAATTCTCTCCCTTCTTCCCAGATGGGACAATACCCAGCTCTGAACTGTGCCCAGAGTACATCTATGTGCTTGTATTTCATACAGTTCCCTTTGACTATTGCCCTGAAATAAAGTAGCAATATTCCTGCTGCACGGCAGCAGTGACTCCCCCAGCTCAATTCTGGTACCTCCAGTTCTGCAGCTCACTGTGTTTAACTGTCACGTGCTTACTGCTGCTGTGGTAACTGGTGGGATCCACATTCTTAATAACACCAACTGCTTCAGCAGTGAAACAAAACTGAGGTGTGGGCCTGCCTGCAGTACATCTGCTAGCAGTCTTTGTTCAGTGCTTTTCTCCAGAAGGATTTCTTGAAATTGCATTAATTACACTTCTGTATGTCTTTCATTGCACTCTACCATTAGCCTTACAAGTTTCTGGACTTCCTTTTCAATCTGTTGTTGGTATGAACTGTACTTCAGTGGGAGGGAAGTTCTGCAAGAAAGGTTGTCTGATCAAGAAGCTTCAGGCTCTTGTTAGGCTGTATATCTTAAAAAGGACCAGAAAAACTCTTAATGCCTCTGTAGGGAGTGCATTTTCTCTGAGCCACTCTTTATGATGTCTCTGTCTGGACAGATTGTTTTGTATCTTTAACCACATTCCTGTTCATGTATGTGAATTAATTAGTCTCATCATCCATCTATTTCCAGGGTCCTGTAGCCATCTGCTCTTAAAATGTAGGAACTGTTGGCTGATAGCAAGTTCCCTTGATCAGAATTCACCACTTGCCACCCATGATGAAATATTCCTGGGCTGTGGAGTAAGAAGTGTTGGACCATGATGTTAATTGTTTCTTTGCTGTCTTTTTATTCTTAGGGTACTCACAAGAAGATCCTGGATGTTGCCAACATGTTGGGCTTATCCAATACAGTAATGCGGCTGATAGAGAAGCGAGCCTTTCAAGATAAATACTTCATGATTGGGGGAATGATTTTGACTTGTGTAATTATGTTTCTCGTTGTGCAGTATCTGACATGAGCTGCTGAACTATTCCCAGAAGAGATTGTCTTTTGGAGCAAGATGGACTGTCTTCCAAACTGTACTTCCCTCTGAGTGCTGCTTTGGATGAGCCCCTCCTGTGAACTTCAGTTTACGAATCACACTCAGACACATGTTATGTGGAAAGCATGTAGGGAAACAAATTCCTCTGGGGATGCTGTAGTTGAGAATGGCCCTGTAAAAATAACCCTAGCCTTTACTGCTCTCACCTTATTGTCTGCAGGTTTAAGAATCTGGTTAAATAGGAGGCAGAACTGAAAATTTTGCCCAGCTGTACTGCAAGGTAGGAGTGTCTTTTTGGGTAGATAGGGATAAGAGGATGCAAAGGCAGAGCATAAGATGTAGTGAGCCTTTCCTGTGCTAGCTAGAAGTGACCCTGATCACTGTATTTTGCAATGAAAGAATGCCACTGAGGAGAATTTCACATTGTGGGCACACTCCTGCAGTGTAAGTGTGCAAAAAGAGGTGGGAAGTGAAAGGTTCCCATCTGCAAACTCACTGTTTTGCTTGGAGGGAGAAGGATTTGTGGAGAAGGGTCTTAAAGCATGGTTATAACCTCAGCTAACTTTTTTGTTTACGCCTACAGTATTAACCAGCACAAATCTTCCCATTTTAGGCTGAAATGCTTCTCATCTTATCTGAGGTATGTTTTGGTACCTTTTTATGCCCCGCTGCTTCCAAGTGGAAGCTGAATGCTGTACTTCTGCCTGCTTTCAGTCAGATGCACATGAGGCCTGTGTTATCTCACTGTGCCTAGTGCCAAATCCAGCCTCTGAAAACTGGAAGACTCTGACATTTTTAATGCTAGTGCACATCACATTTTTGTGAGTTGTGTTCATTTTCTGAGGTGGTTGGTTGGTGTGTTGTGCTCTGTAGCTGGTATTTTTTTGAATCGATGAAGAAGGCAAGTCCTCACTGTGCTCAGATTCAGATTTGTGATTTTTATGTTCATAGAGCTGGAATGGGGTCTCTGCTGTTCTTTACATTCAGAATAACAGTGGGATCAGGGCAACAGACCTTTCTCTTCAAATCAGTTGTCGTCAGAAGAGTTTCCTGAAGTTATGTGCCTTGGGATGGTAAATAAACATCCCTCACCCCTGGGAAGGGTGTTCTTTGTGTTTTCTTTGTACCTGCAAAGTTACTGTGAAAGACATTCTTGTACATTCTCATATGTATCACCTCACAGATGATAGCCAACTTAACATGTATCTCCTTGGTTGTAGGTATCTATCCACATTTAAACATTCACAGTTATGAAATGCCTTGTTTATGGTACTCCTTTCCCTGCAGACTCGGGGGGGCTCTGTTAGAACGGCCATCCTGAGATTTTGGGCATCATCCGTTTCAATCAGCCTTCAGATACATTCCCATCCCAATTTGTGTACAAGTCTGGAGCATTTCCAGATGTCTGACAGTGGCACGGAAGCGTCATATTCAGATGATGTGGCATAATACTGGCAATTCCTTCATTTTTTTCTGTCTGGAATGGTTGTGGGTCTCTTAATTAGTAACAGATTACAAGTTTTGCATTCTATCTTTGCTGCAATAAGCTTTGCTTTTATTACGTAGCCTGTTGCAAACTTTTGAGAAATGGTATTAATAACTGTAAAAAATGAATTTCGGTTAACCTGGGCAAGTGAAACAGGCTTTAGCCGTGCTTGTTTACACTTGCATAACTGAACTATTGACTGACCTGTGTGCTGTGGCAGAGCAGATGAGAGTACCCAATTTGATCAGCTGTCACAGGCCAGTCAGCTTCATGCCTGGAACCCGGGGCAAGAGAAGAGTTAGCAGTCGGAGTGCTACCTGGCTGCACTGCAGACACAGGGGTGGAGACCAAGATGCTGTCACTGCTTGGATAATTCTACTGGATGGTTCAGCAGAAGAAAGCAGGAAAGCCTCAATGTTTGTTGGATATCTAGTGTGCTGCACGCCTGCTGGCTGTCTGTTTTGTGCTTAACGTGTTTGATGCTTCTGAATTGTTTTGTGCTCTTTGTGTTCAGTCTGCTAGGCTTTCCCAAGGAAACACATTAGCAGACCAAGTACAGAATTGGTTTTCATTTGAGCCAGAGGGGCTAGGGAATTGAAAGGAAGAGAGGAAGTCTGCAGTGATAGATCATCTGTCTTCTGGTATCTTTAAATCTTAAATCTAAATTTACCTTAAATTTATTGTAAATATGAAGTCTGATAGATTTGGCATTCTATGCACTTGCAAGATGATAATCTATGAGATCAGTTGGGTACCTTGTCAGGGATCCCTGGAAAATCTTCTTCTCTTCTCAGAAACTGGTCCAATTCCACGTTAATTTTACAACTTTATGGCTTAGTGTTTAAAGAATGTCATTTGGTGGTGTTTAAAGTTTATATAGTTGTGACCTGGTGTAGCGGGATTTGTCTTATACCAAGGTGAGACTCTAGCCAATTTGTTTCCTTTTTTGGCTTGTGGCAGGAGCCATAAAATAATTGGAACTGGATTTTTTTTTCTGTTTTTGAGACAAGCTTGGCATTTTAATACATGTTTCTCTGTTCATTTAATTTGCCCTTTTAGAGTATCCTTGTTCTTGTGTAGGCTAATTTCCCTCTTGTAAGCAAAGTGTCCTTGGTATTTAGTATGTCTAAAGGTGAGATGTGGGGCTTGAAGGAACCACCTAGGTAATGATTTGATGATGTGCAAGTTCAGACAAATTTCTACTACATGTTAAGTCCAAAATGATTTACAAGAGTATCTGTGCTATCTCAGACGGTTAGTGTACAATTCTCAAAGCCTCTATCATTACAGTGTGCCACATTAGGAGCACAGGTAGGATCAAGTTCCCTGCTAACGTGAAATGGGACAGAGCTGAAACCCTGGGTGGCTTTACATGTTGCTGCTACAGCTGTCAAGTTTCCTTTCTTACTAAGACTATATTTCCTTCAACAGAGCTGTTTTGCCTCTGAACAGCTGTGGCACAGCAAATGTTTCAGCTGTTGGATGAACTCTCTCACGAGAGGACACTGTGGAAATTAACTTGCCTCTGAAAAAAAACTTTTAACCAGTATTTTATACATAAAGGGGCAAGGATGGGACATGATGTGATTCATGTGATGTGTTATGTGAATAAAGATTTTTCAACCAAAATGAAGTTTTTTACCTTGACTAACATGTAAGGTGCCCAAGTACTTAAGCTGGACAAATCCAATATTCTTATACTGAGGCAGGTTAAGGCAGAAGGCTGGCTTGGCCAAACAGGGAACCTCTGCCTGAGCTCAGATCTGAAAAGGAAGCTCACAGAAAGCAGAAGCAGGGGTCAGCTACCCTGGAGGAAGAGATGTTGCTCAAGGGTCAAAGCCAAAGCTTAGCTGGCACTGAAACTAGCGAGGGATAAGTCGGGCTTGTATAGGTGCATTGGTAGCAAAAGGAACCAAAGCTCCCACCCAAAGGGAAGGGGACACTGCAGTCTTTCCCACTGTTTGCCCACGCAGGAAGGTGTGTGGTGGCAGATGCCCCACCGGAGGGGGAAGCAATGCCACAAGGGGAGAGGACTGGCTCTTCAGGCTTCCACGAAGTGGGGGAGTGTGAAGCAGATGGAGACATGCAGGGAGGCATAAAGTCCTGCCTACCAAGGGAGAAAGTGTGCAATGAGGAGAAAGTAGATGGGAAACATGGGGTGGATTTTCTTCCCAGTTCACTGAGAATGGATGGAGAGAGGAGAAGGCACCAGCAGGGAGAGGGTCACAGGGATGTTGTGGAGTGCCCAGTCTGTGTTTCAGTAGGAAGTGGGTCCCACCACACTGTGGGGTTGGAACGTGGGGGGAGAGTGTGTGCGCTGGCTCCAGACCAGGCTCTCCCAGTGATGGATCTCACTGGTCAGACGTGGTGGCACACAGGCTTGTACTGCCCTGGAACTGGTGCTGGCTCAGAAGGGTGGTAGAAATGGTGGTGGTGGTGGTCTCTGCTGGCTGGGTGGTGGAACAGGAGTGTGGGAGCAGCTGGGGTGGTGGGGAGCTGGTTGCAGGTGGGAGCTATGCTGCAGGGAAGACAGCCGGGACCTCAGCATGCTCTGCCAGCTCCCTCTTTGGCACTGGAGAGACCTTCCTCTCTCCTGCCCTCTACCTGCTAATGATGCAGGTGGTGGGAGCTGGAGTCGTGGTGACCTGCACAACTTACTTTCTAGGTTCTAATTAAGGATAGCAAAGGAAGAACTTGGAGGGCAAAATGTGGCTGTTGATAAAGAGATCATGGATTTAAAATGTGAGATCAAGGGGTTAGCTTACCTTTCTCTTGCAATTATGTTTTGTTTTGTAGTAATTCAAGTTCCCCACAGCTACAAAACACTTACTAAATCAGAAAATATCCAGCAAAGAATGCAAAAAGTTAGAAAGTCATCCAGTGATGTAGGTATAAACTAGATACATAGATCAGATCAGCCTTTGGCAGTCTGCTGAGGCAGGTCTTCACAGTTTACCTTCTAGGGTGGTCCGCTGAAGGACTTCACTATGATAAGCAGCAGCTTAAGCCTAGAAATAGTATTGTTGCTTCAGCAGTGTGCTTTAAGGTGTGACTGCATGTGTAGAAGACATCTAGGAGGGTATAAAACAGAGGTAAAAGTTTTGAAACAAAGAGACCAAGTGCAGTCAGTATTTTAGCAGTTAAAAAGAGTGAAATGTGGCTAATGTAACAGGCAGATTGGAGGGAGAGATAATTAAGACATTATGATTGGGTGGGATAGAATTAATTTAGAAGGAAGATAGTAGAGATAAGTACTAGAGGATGTTTATACTTGTCTAGTAACCACAGCTTAATATGTATGCCTATATATGTATACTGCTTCCAAATGTTAACCCTATAATGCATGATTACAACAGATATGTGTTAAAGATCAGCACCGTTAGCCTAAAACAAAAACCACGGGTAGTGGTAACACTACCCATGACTATAGTAACAATATTGAATGTCTCAACTGTAGAAGAAAAATTTCTCTTCATAAGCTATAACATAATCCAAAGGTAATGGTATCATGTTTTCACAGTAACACTGTGTAAGTATAACAATTTTAGTTGCTCTGCAGAGGGTGCTCCTGCCTCGCTCTGTTTTGTCTTGCCCAAGGCCTGTGGGTGCTGAAGCCTTTCCCTGTACACAGCCCCCCACCTCCCCCAGCCCAACTCCAGCTCTCCCTGTACCCAGCAAGCACCAGCTGCTGCAGTCCTGGGTGGATTCTTGGCAGCAGCCTGCCCTCTTCCTCCCCAGGCAATCATTTAGCTCTTGTTCTACCACTCTTGGTTATCTTTGTACCTTGATTGAGGGAGGTGAAAAGCTAAGAGGAAAAGGGAGGAGGGAAAGGGTAATAAAATGATAACAGGGGACCAGAGAACAGTAAGTCATCTCAACGTTCTGGAAATGAGCAGTAGAAATTACAACGAGGCTAGATTTCAAATGGTATCACTCACAAAATACAGGGCAGGTATATTATCAGACATCAGTTGTGCTGGACATACATAGTAAAGGAGTGCTGCAGCCCTTGGCCATCATGGTATCCAGAGTAACTCAAGATGCTGGCTTGGTGCATCCCCTCCTTATGGGCAGGGAGGAGGGCACAGCCAGCCTGGCCAGTGGCAGGTGGGAAGAGCCCTATAGAAATCCTTAGGGACTTTGTCTGCAGAGCCTGGGATCCCTCCTGGTTTGGGGACAGGGCTCTGGGATGTGTGTGCAAGTGCCTGTCTACTTCTGGAGCCCAAGTGGCAGGGGCTAGCTGGGAGCAATAGGCACGGCTGCCTGTGCAGCAGGTGATATCTCTGATCCCAGTGGCTCACAGCAGCACTCCCAGGATAGGCGCATCACAGCAGCAAGGATGAGGCATGATGGCCATGGTCCTTCCCATGGTGACCTGTGCACTCCAGGGAACAGGACAGCTGCCACGAGGCACCCAGACATTGGCAGGGATGGGAATCCTGCGTAGGAAGGTTCTTCCCGGACACTGGATAGGAGGTGGATGGGCCCTTTCAATCTACCTGCTCTGGCACAAGCATGTCAGGGCTGCATAAGGAGACACCTCATCTGCATGGTTTGGCTAACACTTCGAAAGAAATATGCTCAGCTCTGCAGCTGTGTGGGCAGTCCAGGCAGCCACTGCTTTCATTTCCAGCCTATTGCTGAGTGAGCACTTGTAAATGATCTCCAGGCTGAAACCATGCTTTTGGTTTTATGAGTTATAACCTTGACTTAAAGCCAGGAAAGGGGAAATGACTTCTTAAATGTGGTTTGGTTGTAAAGTTGAGATCTGGGGGCAGAGCCTGATCTGCCAGAAAAAGGAGACTTTGTGCCGCCTTCAGTAACCCCAGGCAGTCTCACCTGCTGGAACCTGAAGTTCAGAAGCAGGAGATGGTTCCCTGGGAAGTTAAAGGAAACACCACATGCAACTCATCAGTGTAACTCAGGCTGAACTACTGCTGCAATGTGAGGGGTATACCTAGAACACAAAGGCTGTAGTCTGGAGAGTCTCTGGACAGCCTGGTCCCCACCACCACCCAGCTCTTCTCCTCCAGCCTTCCTGAGCACAGCACAAAGGAGCTGGACACTAAACTCCAAAGGCAAAACAATATGAAGAGCTTGTTCACCTTCCAGAACAAGTGTGAAGGGGCATTTTTGCAGCTAGTGTTTCCTTGCCCCACAAGGTATATCTGTTCCCTTCTCTCTCTCCCACCTCCAGCACTTTTTTTTAATTGTAAACACCCCCATGATGGAAAGTCTTCCTTACTCCCTCTCTTTCTCTCACTCTCTTCCCTTTTGCACTGGGTAGGAGCCAATATAGTTCAGGACCCTGTATTTATGTGTGATGATTAGGTTACAAGAGTGACTAAGCAGGATTTAACTGATCAGATTCAAAGCTGCTTATTCACAGTACCAAGGATCCCTGCCCCCTTTGATGGGGGGACACTGGACAGTGCTGGTCTCCTGGCTTTCAGCTGGGAACAAATGCAACTACCCCAAATCCCCATTAGCTGAAGACAGTACTGAGGAAAGAGCACAGTCTGAACTGCTGGGGGAGGGTGAGACAGGGGAGTGTGTTTTTCCAGGGCTATACCACTGGATGTGAACCATGCATATGGACACACCACAGCTGTGACTGCATCTCTGTGGGACTACAGGCACCCTGTGTTCATCTCTAGATCATGGGGAAAGTGGAGAGGAACAAAAGGAGAAAGGGGTGCCACTAGCTGTGACCAGAGAATTGCATGGTTTTCTGGAATCAGCAACAAAGGGCCCAGAGACCTCAGCAGTGCAAATCACTGAGTGCCAGAAGGGCAGTCTGAAAGAACTAAGGCCATCCATACAGACCTTGACCCTGAAAAGACATGCAGCTGAAGGCAGAACTCCGCCTTCTTCCCCCAACACAGTGAAGTGAAAAATAAACAAATCTGTGTGCAGGCTTGGCTTTGGCCATGTGAGTGGGGAGGAAAGGGGCTTAGCCTTCCTCAGTGCTCTGGAACTGGTGGGAGGAGAGGGGAGGCAGGAGAAAGGACACTTCTTTCCTGTGCCAGTGGACTGCAGCTCTGCTGAGGGAAAGCCTGTGCTGCATCCTGCGGATGAAAACAGCAGGGACAGTGTGGGAGGTGGCAGAAAGCCCTGCTCCTGATGCCCTTACTCCAGCTGGTGGCCGAGCAGAGAGGAGCTGGGCACCCTAGACCAGACCACCAAGGCACAGTCTGACTCAGCAAGCATCCAGCAAGCAAGGTTCCCCACAGGAGGAACTGTAGGGAGCTGGCTGCGCTGACCAGATCACAGCCCATGGGGAACACAGAGCCCACGAGGGGGAAGAGACCTGGTTTCCCACTGACCCACGTAGGCCTGTGCACCTTGCTGTGCTCCAGCCCCAGTGGGGCACAGCAATAGCATGGGGGTGTCCTGCAGTGCAAGCTCAGCCCTTCAGTGGGAAAAAGTCTGTGCAGCACCATACAGTGAGATGCAGGGACAAAGCAGAGCACTAGACATCTGTGGGTCCAGGAGCTGCACCAACAGCGTGAATTACCACTGAGGAGAGCTGCTGCCCCTCTGTGGCTGGGTGCAAATCAGGGGTCAGGAGACCCACCAGACACCACACAGGGCTGGGGGCACCAGGAGAAACAACAAGGAACTCCAGTGTGCCCAGGCTCTCCAACACAGAGGAATCTGTGCATAAAGGTAAATGCTGCCTCCTATCCTCCCTCCTGAGTCACCAGTAACAACTGCAGATCCAACCATTTCTGTCCCAAATTTCCACAGGCATTTCTAGTCAGACCAGTCCTATTGCCACAGACCTGGTAGCTCAGTCGAGGCAGAAATGGCCCAGAAGGCAGGGTGCACCCACAGGAGTGCTCAGACTGAGCACAGGCACTGTTGAGCTACCAAAAAACTCGGGCTGGGAGAGAGTCATGCAGGCACATGCTCCAAACCCCTCCCTAGCAGGCCAAAAGGGGCTGATATTTCCCCTACATCCCACCAGCTTCCCCTGGCATGGGACACATCCAGCCTCTAGGGAAGGGGGTGAAGGCTCCAGCACTGCACAGCCTGCCCATCACGAGAGAGACTGAGGATTTAACACAGGAATATGTGGCTGTGGCCACAGTGATAGTCACATGAAAGTCCTTGCTCTGTCATCTTGGAGTAGGTGCCATTTCGCATACTTTTTAAAATATTCCTTGTCCTGTGGTAAATACAAAACAGTCAGAGGGAGCCAACAGCCCAGTGATAGATGATACTGGGATTTTAATTAGTCATAATGCTGGAGGAGGGTCATCTTTGTGTTTTACATCCTTACAGCCTGTTAATCTTATTCCCAAATCACTGCAGGGAACAGTAAAATGATGGGTTTCCTGCTTTTCACAGGCGGTGGCACGTGCAGGACGTGCTTGAGAAAGTTGCCCAGAAGATTATGGGATTTCAGATCTCAGAGCTCTGTCACGTGTTGGCTGCACCTACCCTACAAGACAAACCCACTTCTTGTGGGATAGGGATAACCCCCAATTATTGTGGCCAGGGGATGTTTTGAAGTCACAACCATGACCTTCCAAGTCCATCTAGTCCTTCTAGGAAGGCAGGGCTATTGGAGAACAGTGTTCTCCCACGACTCACCCTGACAAAGAGCTGTGGCCTGAGACAATGTGCCTCCTGCACTCAAAGCTCACCTCCTACGCAGTGCAGACCAAGTGGTGAGACCCAACAAAAAGCAGGTAGTTACTGCACTAAGTACTGCCAGTCTTTCACCAACTGGCAATTAAATGAGCTTAGGATAATGGGGCCCAATTATGGCATCTATCTGTAAAATTATAATGGTCTGGGCCACAAATCCTGCTACTGCAGCCAAACCAGAAACAAACAGCTGACATTTGTCACCACTTTCATTCAAAGTGACCAAAATGTAATCAAATAAATGTTGAGTGGAGGGCTTACTGCATAAGCATTTACTTACTCAACAGAACAAGAATATAACAAATCACTGCAGATGTCTTTTAGAAATATAAAATAGGTCCAGGAGTATTCATAACCTTTTTATTCTAAATTGCCAACAAGAACCTTGACAGAACTGAACTTTAAAACAATCCTAATTTTGCATATTCTAGTCAATGTATTATTTTACATGGGTAGTAATACAGATGGTGAAAATACAGTATTTTGAGGAACATTCTTTTCAAAATGTAAAAGGCATTAATTTCTTTCTAGACAAATACTATGTCTGGTTTCTTAATGCTTTGTGTTTGTATGTTTAGATGACATTTTGTACATTGCATCCATTTTTAACAATATACTGCTGGATCCACACATTTATACAGTCCCAAGCGTATTTTTAGTGATTTAAACCATTCCTGGCTCCTCCCTCCCCACCCCTCCAACAAAGAACAGTTACATTAGAGCTCTCAAACATGTTTTAAGTGTTAGAAAACTACAAAACCCTAATGGAAACTAGACAAGTATTTAAGTGTACTCTTTAAACTTCACCTGTCTGGTATTACGCATATTGTAAGGAATTCACAGAGGATTCTCCATTGTTGTATGACTTGAAGCACCAGGCACCCATGTGACAAAGTTAAGGTTTAAGGCTTGAAGCTGCAAAGGTGTGATCAGGATGCTTTCTAGGAAGAAGACAGAAGTGTCTGTAAATGACAATGTATTTTAAAACCCAAACTGTCCACTTTACATACCCTATGCGCACAAACTCAGATGCTGACAAGATAAAAAGCAAAAAGCGTATGCACAGAAAAAATACTTATAGGTTTGGCTGATCCAGATGATTTTAATTAAACATTATGCAGTAGGAAGTCTCAGCTTCTTTACAGGCTGGAGAAACTCTCAGAACTTACTTTATACAATCCAGGCTGTAAGAGGCCCTCAAATATCCACACACTTGTTTTAAAGCATCAAGCTAAGGGACAAGATTTTAGTCGTATGTGCAACCCTCCATGCTGTTCCGTTTCCCACTATCACCTCTCTGAATAGGAACCTAATCAGACCTTACCTCCTCTACTTAAAAATCACCCTCCTTCCCCACCCTAGCCCCTTAAAACCCACCACCACTTCAGAAGAGTTCTCCTGCTGTTTCCAAATGTTTGGAGCAAATAGAACAACTTCACAGATAATCATTGCTGCCATTTGACAACTGAACCAAGAGACTTGCTAATTCCTGCAGCTTTTACTATTAACTACTCACTGCTGTCTGAGGAGGGAAGGAGTTGGTGCTGTGTAAAATTATCAGTCCATTTATTCAATAACAGTAACAAAGATCACCAAATGAAGATGACGGCAACTTATGAAACAAATGCTTGGGAAAAAGACTTGGCAACCAAGGATGGTTTTACAAACTCAAATGTTGCAAAAACATGTCATGCAGCAACAGCCAAATCTACAGAGTCCTGCCATCAGGTCCAGAGAATATCTGCCATCCGCAGGAGCTATATGGTCCTAGAAAGGGAGCCATTTAGTGCTGGGGGGAACGAACTTCCAGGGGGAAGAGAACTTCCAGGGGGAAGAGATGCTAATACTCCAAACTCTGAAAAGGGCGAGACACATTTTTTGCACAAGATGGAGAAAAATACAAGAACTTCCTCCACTCCCCCAAGTGAGAGTGGCCTTTGCTGAAACAGCACTTGTCACCTTGGCAACAAGGCTTATCTACAAATGACATTTCAATTTGGTTTGGCAGATTTGGCCTGACATTATGGCAATTGCACAGTTATTGCTTGTGCAGAAGCCATGCCTGCAGAGCCCTGAGAGTACTGTGTTTAGTTGCTCCAAGTGAGAAACAAGACAGTCATTCCCCAATGCACTTTTAAGCTTTTGCTTTGCTGCTAATGGCAAATAATGGTCTGTGATTTCAGCATCAGACACTTCAACACAGGAAGCTCCCTCCCTCCCTCCCACCTCCAGATGTAATTTGATAGTTTTTTTTCCCCAGTAGTGCTGGTTTAAGCGGCCCTAGTTTTACCTTTGCTCTGACTTAGCTGCGTCTGACAGTGAGCAGAGTTGCACAAAGCAAGGAAATAATTTGGTTTAAGTCTGGGGGAGGGTGGGGGGTGAAAGGGGTTAGTGTAGATAGCGGGGAAGGACTTGTTTAGAGACACAGAGCCAAAGTGGCTGGGGAGTAGGGCTGCTCAAACGGGACCACTGTAATGAAGGGCCTGTCAAGAATATGAAATAAAGAATACAGAGGATGCTTCAAGGAAAGAATACAGAGGATGATCCAAGCACCAGATTCCCTAAGAAGCTGCTCTCAAGGAGGCAGGTGTTATATACTACCCCTCCTGTCCATGCAGCAGTGGCCAAAAAGCACTACTGCAGCCAGTGATTTCAGCAACTGCCTCCATCTACAGAAGTCACAGTGCCAAAAGCACACGCATAGTACTTACATCCTTTCCATGATATGGCATATGGCAAGGACTCAGGGGCACGTACTCTTGAAGGCAAGCAATTCTTTTGTTCAAAGGTGGTACTGGAACTGAAAGACTTTGGTTACTTCTGACAAATGCACTTGCTCAAATTTATGCATTTTACTACAGCATGGAGGAGAGCAGAGACATAAGGGCACGGTACTTTGCCACTCGGAGGTGGTGGTGCTTAGAAGAGCTATATATGCTCTAAACACGAGAAAGTTTTCCCGAAAGTGTAACAAGTGAAACCAGATAGCACTGTTGTCACCCCTTATGGAAGGAGAGGTATATCGTGGTTGAGCTCATACAGAACTGCAGAGCTGTCAAGTACAGGACTGTTGCTGCATATGGGCTTAGACAAACCTTAAAACATGCTCTGGCAACTCTGGTGGTGCCATCACATCTTGTATACAGCCTGCAATCATGACCCACTATCAGGTCAATGAAACCAGTCAAGGCAGCTCCATCCAGTTCGCAGCTGGCCATTAAGCACCTCACCCCCCCAAACCCAAACTGTGATTATGCTTTGCAAAGGGCAAGAAGGGGAGATTTCTGCTAACATAGGACCCTAATGCCAGCACGTCTGCCAAGTCTAAGGTCACAGGATGTCACAAGGGACTGCTAGCTAACCATTACCTCAACAGAAGCTCAGTAACTGTTTGAAAAGGCTCCAGAGGGAAGCACCTGGCCACATCTCCAAAGTCAGCATAAAGGCTCAGCACCTTTCTCCCCTGCACGTTGGCCAGACATCCAGCAGGAACTGAACACAGGCCACTGGCAGGAGGAGCACCCTGCCACATGCATACAAGAGCAGAGAGCATATGTGTTCCTAAGGGCTTCCTTCTCTTATATGGGCCAGTCATACAAGAAAGCAAGTAACACTGAAGCAGCACCCTAAGAACATTCACTGTTAATCAGTAGCCCTCCTCCCAGGGTTTGTACAGCAGCAAACTCAGCTCATGTCCAGCCATTGAGACTGGGTTGGGAGCAGAGTGCAATACTCCTCTATACAAAACATTGTTGTAAGGAATCAAACTTGCATTTGCTACCTGTTTATGCCAGAGTTGGTCATGCCCCAAACAAAAGGGGAATCTGACTGCTCCAATGACTCTGCAAAAGGAAACAGATGTTGTGGCTCAGAACTAAGAAACTCCAGCAACCACCATCAGATCAGGAATATATCTGTCATATTTTTACATGTTCAAGAGGGAGTAAAAGTTCATCTAATGATGAACGTGTCTGCTTCACTGTCATTTAGCTGAGGAACATAAAAGTTATCATGTTTCCATTGCTATCATTGCACATAAGGTACAAAAGCTTATATGGGAAGGAGCAGATGCTTGGAAATATATCTCCATGCCAGTTATGGCAGGCATGTTGAATAGTTCTCTAAACCAAGAAAAGCCTGCTGCGTGGAGAGGTGCATGTTTTTAGGAATGAGCATAAGCAAGGTGTCCTACAAGTGAGACCTAAGCGAACAGCATCTCTGGACTCACACTGTCCCAAGTTGAGTTGAAGGACAGGACCAGGGAGAAGGCAGCAATGTGGCAGATGGGGAAGTTCCTCACCTGTTTCCCAGTCTTCATCACATGGAGGTGCCTGCCACGTGCTCACAGCATTCATCTGCTCCCTCTGGAAGCCAGAGGACTGATTCACTTCAGAAAGAGAGAAAACTCAGTGACTAGCAGTCAATCCTGCTTCAGAGGCATTAAATGCTTTGGGTCAAGCTGTAAAACATCTCTTGGCTTTAGAGAAAACCTTGCACAACACAAACAGGTTAGGTACACCCAGGAGCCAGGTATTCATCTGAATTCACCTTTTTTAATGAATAGGAAAAGACTCTGCCCCCTGGAACTTTGCAGCAGGAACACTTGAGTGAAGAAGAAACCTGCTTACATGAATGTAGGCATCGCTGCTAGCCTCAGCGCAACTTTACAGAAGATAGAAAACTATGTATCTGCTCTGTAGTGCGGCAATAGCTAAAGAGCCACTGCAGGGGATGGAAAAGACACTGCATAGCACAGGATGCCTTCTGAAGTATTTTGGGGGTTTTGGACAGCACCCCTCCCACCTTGTCTCACTGGGCAGGAGACTGAAATCTTAATTGTATGGCAGATGAAGCATGTGCAGCAGCAGAGCAGCCTGGAAGAGGAGCTGCCCCATCTCTTGGTGGGAGTAAACTATTCAGGTTTCCCTGGAGGAGAAGAGCTGCAGGAGTTTCCATAGTTTAGACACCTCTTTGGTGGAAATCAACTTTTCACATGACATCAGTGGTCAAGCCTCAACAAAGGGAGATCAGCTCTACAAAAATAAGGGCCTGTCCTTCTGGTAATTAAAGCATCCCAGCTCCTGCGGGAGGCACTTCAACACGCACAGTCTAGCTAGGGTACAACCTTTTTATTCAACAAGCCTGGTAACAAAACATGTGCAAGGCCTACCAGGAACATCTGCAATATTCTTCTGAACCTACTCAATAAATCAAAGCAAGTAAGAGTCAAGTTTCCCCAAAGCTGCTGTGTCACACAAAACTATAGACAATAATTTCACTCCCACTTTTTGGTTATTCTATGAGCCATCCTTACAAACAGGAGACTGCAGTCCCCAGGATGAACATACATCTTGGAGCATGGGTGGTTCTCTTACCTATATCTTGCTCAATGAACCCTTTGTCATTGCACTTCATTATATGATCGCTGAGGTCAGCTTGAGGAACTAGATGGCGAGCATTGAAGGGGCACGTAGCCAATTCCTTTGCAACTTCAGGGTAGCTCTAGACAAGGGAAAACCAAAATCATGTGCCATATCTCTCAAGTTCACTTATCTCTTGCTAATCCATAGAAAAATCCCCCAAGGATGTTTGTGATGTTGCTTTAAAAAAAAGACTAAACAAGGAATGGCAATATATTGTTCAGACACTTACTAAAAATGCAACGGGAAACTAACAGGACTGTTCTTTAAAACACAATTCACTGAGAAACTGAGCCACCCTTGAGTTGACTGAAATGAAACATAACCTCAGCTAAACTCCTCACAATTTGCTGCAACACTGGCAATATGACTGCATGGTTTAAAGCACAGATGAAACTACTTTAAAAACAATAGGTGAGGGATGTTAGGCAAATCTAAACCATTCAGATGTTTTTTAAATAAGCAGGCACAAAGGCAGAGAAATTCCTTAAACCTTTCAAAACAGCTAGGGAGTTGGCAGCATTCCACCTGCAGACTTTGGTGCTATAGGATTACTATTCAAGTAAAAATTTATCACAGGTTCTACTGGCAGGGCTCAGCTGTTACTATGGTAAATTAGTCCACTCCTTGCAAATGATATAGCCTTTACTGCGAAAAGCACAACTTTGCCACTGTACCAGTGCCTGCCTGGTTCTGGCTGATGCAGCTCTGCTGGTCAGGGATCAGACTTGCACCTGAGGTAGATGCAGAGGCAGAAGTGCCTCGTACAGACATTGCTCACTACTGCTGATATGTGACCATAGCTCAGGCTGCAGACATATCCAAGGCAGTTGTCATTACCCGGTCTATACAGCCAGGGTTGCTGTGTCCTCATGTGTCCATCATTTGCTTCATCTAGGTTGAGCAAGCTGTTCTGTCCACATAGCAGAAGCTTCTCAATACTAACGCAGTTCAAGCTGAGAGGATTCAACTTGCTCTGCTTGCAGTGTCCCCATTTATGTGGCAGGGCTGCATTCTGGACAAAGCTGTGGGAAGCTAAGGCAGGTGGAAGCATTTAATTGAATTTTATGTATAGGGCACACAAAGGAAATTCAACAAACCACCAAGCAAGGACAATCTCCACCCAGATGCTTGCTACTGCAGATGACACAGTGGCATCTTCAGATGGATCAGATGACAAGCCCTTCTTCTGCTAATTACTTACAGACACCAACTGTGTCTGATTGGTGGTCACTATCTCACCTCATCCTCCTAAGTAGGTAAGCTTGCCAAAACTGTCTGGTCATCAGTTATGCAACACAAGGACAAAACCAGCATGGTTAAAAGTTTACTTGCCAACACTGTTCATCTAGCTCACATGCACATTCTTGCCAAAATTTGCAGAGGGTCAACAAGGATAATTTCAGTGCTTTTGAATGTTGGACAGATGGAGGCACTTGCCACTTAGCTCTGCCCACCACTTTCACTAGTTACTTATTATTTTTTAAGGCTCTAGCACCACCAAAATTAATTGTTTATAAGTACTGACACCAAGACACACACCTTACAACTGTGCCTTAACTGGAAGGCACAGCACTGTTATACTATTTTAAAAACACATTGGCAAACTTATTGGTAAACTTAGAGGGACAATTGGGTTTTAAAAGGTCTCAGCAAAAACCCAAAGCTCAGTCTGATGCTAGCACTTGACAGATTTAAAGAAAACAAACCATAAGGACAACAGAGGAGAATAGAAGAAGGAATGCTTCCTATTAAATGATTTGTATTCAAATTCTGGATAAAAGATGGAGAGGGGAAAAAAACCTCCCCCATATGTGCTGAGCCCAGGATGTGCAGTTTCTGCCAGATGCACATTAAATAGTTATTAGCAAAACAAAACAAAAAAACCCCTGCTATGCAGCTGCATTTCTAGCACTTAAAGAATGAATTGCAACATCACAACACTCCTACTCTGACTAGCCAGAAGGGGCACACATAACTCAGACTGAGTTCTCTCTTCAACTTAAAGTGGAAAAATACATCTGACCTCCTTGTGACCTGCTGGAAGAGACCAGAATTTCCTCCCTGACCTAACCATGGAGACTTTCCATCTCCTTTCAACACAGCCACACTAGTCTTGGGTTAATTAACATGTACTTGAAGCTGTTACTAAACAAATAATAAAGTTATATGAAATAAAGGCTAAACAAGGGTATTTGTCAGGAACTTACTCCAGCCAGCCAGAAAATGCAACAAGAATGAGAACATGCACGTCATATTTACATGCACAGAATCACTCCCATTCACTGTGCCTTGTTTGGCAGTCCAGCTTACCTTCTTACACTTTACAAGGTGATAGGGAAACCGACAGGCTCTGATTCGATGATGTTTATTATATGGACATTGTATTAATCTCTCTGGATCCAAAACATCTAGTAGAACAGAAGAACAAAGAGAGAGGAAAAAAAAAACCTAGTTAGAAAGACAAGATCTAGCACCACTAACACAGCAAAGTGGGAAAAAAACATACCACCACATCAGGGCTGTGATCTTAGGGAGTCAAACCAGTTGTTCTTAGTTTGAAACCATTAATTAAGGCAGGCACCTGTTTTGCATGACCAGATTAATTTTGAAGTTTTTGGTGACTGGGATGTTAGTCAAAACAGACAGAGAACAGTCAGTAGCGCTGAGCATAATAACTCTTTAAGCTACCATATTAGGTAGGTAACCACACTTACTCAAAGTGAATGAAGACAGTACTTTTCCAGCTATCTTAGAGGAGAATCAGTGGAATGATGACACACCCACCAGCGCTTTCAGGAGCATTGTCAGTCTGAACCAAATCTTTTTTGATCAATGCCAGGCAATTTAGTTTCATTTCTGAGGAAGCAGGGTGGCTGCCATGGTGCATGTGACTTCTAAATGAAATTTTTCATAAGTCATGCAATTATTTAGGAACTGAGGAGCTACTAAACCAGCTAAAACACTTCAGAATCTAGGCACTGAACAGTGAAGCAGCATGAATGCATGCATATATGATACAAATTTTTTATCTATAGATAAAATATATTAAAATATGAATACTAATGTCTCTGTTGAAAAACCACATTTCCATGTTCTCAATGAGGAAGAGAGGCAGCCAGAAGGAGACACAGGTCCCCTCTGCTGCCTGTAGGTCTGTTTGTGGGGTGCACACCAGGGAGACAGACCAGGCTTCTTTCATCCTTTCTGCTCTGCCACTCCTTTTAAAGCACAGGCTTTTAGCACATTTCTGATCTGATGACACAGTAGCTTAAACAGATCTAAGTATGGGCTACTGCTGTTTAGCCTCTCCCCTGCCATCACATGCCCTTCTCTTACACACGCAGTGGTGCCCAGTTGTCTCAACAGCCAGGTCAGGGAACTATATCAGCCCACAGGCTGACAGCTAGTTAGGATGTTGTACCACAAGTCACTATGAGCAGACTTCATGCTGTGAGCCACTAGGAAGGAAGGACAGACCTAATCCTTCTTTCCACCTCAGCTCTGCAGTGCTGCTGCTATCAGCTCTGCCACCTGTGAGCACCTCTCACCTCCAGGAGCCAGTTCCTGTCATTAGAACAGCTGAAAACTAAAGACTTGATCATCAAGGATTGACAAACTTCGTACTGATTCAGCTGCCCCAGGAAGAGCAATCAGAAGTAGTTTCTCTCCATAACCTGGTTCACCACAAGATCAGACCAAGTGCATTACCAGTAAAAGGACGAAGACAGACACAAGTACCAGAGAAAGAGGAAAGCCCTCACCACAATACATAAAAGAGCAAACACAAAAAATCACAAGACCTGGCTTGACCAGGTAAATAGATGCAGTTAACACAAGGCTGCAACAAGCAAAGCCTCCACAGCACCACTACAATACCATGTGCAAATGAGATCCCTGCCCCTAGCCATACTGCATGCAAACGCAAATCCACAACAATCCTAAAAATGTAAGTCTGGAGTCAGATGAGACAACAGCTACAGGCAGGAGCAACACTTTAACCAAATTAAGTCACTTTATTCAGATACTTCCTAAAGGCCTGACCCCATCCACACCAGAAGCACGCCTGGTGTGGCTGCCACATATAACATTGGCCTAGTTAAAATAATCAACAACCCACTGGAGCCTGCTTGGCTCGGACACAGAGAGCACGGAGACAGACACAGCCCTACTGCCGCGGGGCCGGGCCGGGCCGAGGCCGGGGCCGGGCCGGGCCGAGGCC
>NW_010972580.1:8155-17600 GCF_000737465.1 Haliaeetus leucocephalus | reverse complement strand
CGGCCCCCTGCCCTGAAAGTCTTAGAGGAGGCTGCTGCTGAGAGGGAGCTGGAAGGCAGCTGAGGGCATGGTGGAGCTATGCGCTGTGCAGCCCTGGTGGGTGGCCTGACCTGCTGGGCTGTTTCCAGATGTTTGGAGCAGGCAGGGCAATTTGGTTAGCCTGCTTGGTTTCTGCTCCCACGGGTCTACCTCGAAGGCTCTGCAAAGAGATGGCTTTGAACAAAGGCCACGTTTTTACACCCTGCTCTCAGGCACATGCGATGCCGGAGGAAAAAAACAGAGGTTTTACTGTCAAATGAAATCAGAGGTCCCTGCTGCTTCCTCTCCCCGCACTGCTGGGTTAGAAAACACTTTTGCCTCATGACTGCCTCATTTTGCAACCAAAATATAAATGTTCAGTGGATGTAGAAATGAACAGAGAGATACTTTGTCAAAGCAGAAGGCTGGCGATGCAGGGACCTGGATTCTGCAAACCACCACCCAGGTCCCTTCAGCTGCAGGATGGGGGTGCAGCCCAGTGGTTAGAGCACAGCATCTGCCTGAGTGCTGGCTTGTGTGGACTACACTCAAGAGCAGGTCTCAGGCCTGCCTGTGCTGCTGTGGAGTGGGACACACAGGCCTGGAGAGCATGGATGTGCATGGAAGATGGCTGGTTACAGGGCTTGTGAGTTCCCCAGGGGCACAGATGTCCTCTGCTCCATGAGGGGATCCCTGCCCTGATGATACATACTGCTTGTCAGGGATGAGGGAAAGAAACCTGAATGGAAGAAGAGGTGTGTTTTCCACTGCAGCATGGTCTTAGCTTCTCCCTCCAGTCTCCCCTTTTTCCAGGGCAAGAAGAGACAACCAACATCTGAAAAGAGTTTGCTGCTCTTTGGAGGTCAGTGTAGACTCCATTGTGTTGCTCCATTGCCAAGTTTCCTGGTAAAAACAGGGCAAGAGCATCACAACATGGTGGCACAGAACTCATACATTCTCATCAACTATGCAGACTTCGATACTGTCCACAAAGCATTTCTAGAGCAATTTGGCTTCCAGGGCTGCATCTCTGCCATGACCTTTCACTGGTTCCAATGGGGCTCTGAGCTGGAAAGCCCCTCTCAGAGGGACAAATTTGTAGCTAGTTCAGGTGAATGTAGGACCCATGGATTGAAGACATATCTATGGAAATGCCTGCTGTTAGGCTGAGACTCTGGCTCCCTTACGCTGCCCACTCTGACACAACGAACCCTCCCTAGAGAGGTTGTGAAATCTCTCCAGAAGCCCTGGACAATCAAGGGGTCTCATCACTGCCCAAAGCAAGTGGTTGGTCTCCCAGGATCCCAGCGGGGTGCCCCAGCTCTTTTCTCCTATGCATATGAATTTGCAAACCTGGAGGGAGATTTTCAACTGAGACACATCCCCATCTTGGCTCCTCTTGGGCCCTAGGAAGTCTCCTGCCGCTGTCTCTCCTCAGCACTGTCAGAGCCTGATAAGCTCCCCTAGAGCTGCAGGATCTGGAGTCCCTGCTGAAGGTGAGTCACTGCTGCACTGATGCTCCTAAGGCCCACTGAAGCCATTGTTTACTTTGTGGCTGACTGTCCCCTCCGGGCTTGCATTGCTGAGATGCCTTTTCATCTTCCATTTGGTTGTCCCTGAGAAAGCAAACTCCTCTACCCCAGGTTGTCTGACTGCAGCAAATCTGTAGATGCCAAATTAGGGGACAGAGCTACTCTGGCCAGGTACAAGTACTTCAGAACAAAGGGCAAACCAAGAGATTACAGAGTTTACAGAGAAAGTCAATTTATGCTTGCGCTGCTGGGTAAGTCACACACACTGAATATTTTTACTGCATAGTCCTCCTGGCATTCATCACGCTGTGAAGATGATACATGACAGTGATATTCATGATTACTGCTCTGCCATATGCTGCACCAACACACAAGCCTGGCCAGCGTCATGGTCAGCATTTTCTTAGAAAACTTGCTTTGCATTGGTATGTCCTCTTACACATCTCCACTCCATCTGAAGTGAATTCCTATTGCAGCTGAACAGGTTTTCTCAGTAGTGAGACAGGCAAGGGATGGGAGGGTGGATGGCATCTGATTTAGAACCCAGGTAGTTTTTCTGCAAAGAAAACAACACTTTAATTTTCTCCCTCTAAATGAGGTTTTGGGAACCATTTGCTGTAGAGCTGAAAACATTCTCTTCTCCATCATTCTGCCTCTACTTCTATCCTCCCTGGACAGTATATGTTCACAGCTCACATCTCCTCAATGCAATAGCACTTTCTTGGAACTGACTTCAAATGAGGAGACTCATATGGAAGTGAGCAAAAGGAACTGACCTTCAATCCTCTGATTTCCCTGAGGGGAAGAAGATACACTAGAGGGTTTCCCACTGTTTTAGTTAGAAGTTACTAAACAAGGTTTTCTGGCGTTAGGTCCTGCCCTGCCTAATTTAATTCCAGGAGGTAGCTGAAGACTTACCGATGCTCTCTGGTAGCAGCAACTGCAGAATCATCTTAAGGCTCAAGAGTCAGTGTGTTTATAGAATCATAACAGTAGATCAGGATAACAGTGTAGGCTTTTTTTGAAAGGAAATACAACAGACATTTACAAGCACAGAGAGGCTTGCCTCTTCCTGTCCTTTTATCTGCAAAAATACGTAAAATCTTAAACTGTTTCCAGGAGCCTGAGATGGACTAAATCTATCAAAGGATTGAGATGTCTCCCTGCATACATGATCTTGCAGTGGCGTATTTCTCATCTGCACTAATGCAGATCATAAACCAACTCCAATCATTACATAAACCCATGGGTTTACACACAGGAATGACCCTTTTTATCCTCATTTCCAGAATGTTCCCCACTCAGGGAATGATTGACATGTGTCTTGGATGCCTGTCCTGAGCTGTCTCTTGGGCTGCAGAATCTAAAGCGGTCATTGCTGATACAAGGATGGGCTATGCTACCTTCTCAAAGTGACTGGGAGAACTGACAGGAAACCGTCTCTTCACAGTCATAGGTCACTCGGTGACAGAGCACACGTGACTTCTGCAAAACTCACCCTGAGCAGCAATGCGTCTTGCCTTGCCTTCTCCTTTCTTGTTTCCACATTTGATCTTCACCTTTTTTTCCTGAAGAAAAGGCAAGCAGAAGGGAAAGCAGCTCCTTGGCTCCTCGCTTGCTGACAGTCTGTCCCAACAAGCCTTGAAGTGCTGAATACTATGTGCTGCTCTCCAACCATGGGGATAGTGAAAAGACTCTCCCAAATTCAGGGGTACATGTTGTGAATTTCAAGAGATGTCATTAACATGGCCAGTCTCTTTGGCAAGGAAGCTGAGCCATGTGTGTCTGTTCCCTTCTTAGACTGATTAGCACCTGCCCCCACAGCAGACCCTGCCCCACGTGGGAAGAGCTCTCCAGTGGGGGGCATGTTTATATTGATGTAGTTCTCCAGCAGAACACATTTTCCTGACTCGCTTTTGAGCTTTTGTTTGCAAGGGGCTGGAAGATGTTTGTGGAGAAAGTTGGCAGTGTCTTTGCTACCAAGCCAAGTGCCAATTAGGGCTCTGGGAGGTTCCTGCATCATCGTGCTCAGGAATGTTCTGAAGCAGTTTAGCAGCTCCCCTTCCTCAACTGCAACCCTCTATGCAGTCTGATGGTGACAGCACTGCTGTGGAGAGCTTCCAGATTCCGCTTAAAGAATGATTTGCCACAGCCCCCTGCCTCTCTCCTTGCCCTCAGTGTCTCTCCAGAAACTTTCCCCAGGAAACCCACAGCATAGATGGAATTAGGAGGATGAAGTGCACTGTGAGCCTGTTCACCTCATTCTCACTCCTGGTATTCTGTGGGATCATTTTCTAAGTGAGCCTTTCCCCCCAAGCACAGCAGCATTCAGAGCAAGAGGAATTCCCTTTCCTCCCCTCCTCAAGACCTTGTGGGGCTGCTGCCCTCCCAGGGCCTTCCACAGCCCACGCTCCTCAACCAAGCTTGGGAGTGGCCACACACCCCTTCTGCAGCACGGGCACTGAGGCCAAGAGGGAATTTCTGGGCAGAGGCTCAACAAAACTGGGACTGGTGGCCAGGGGCTCTGGAGGAGTGATGGATGCCTTCCACACCTGCAAGTGACAGCCTGAAGATGGTCCACTGCACTGTGTCCCACCCTCCCCTCCTTTGGGAATGGTGAAGGCTTTCAATGTGCCCCATGCACCCCTAACTTCCACAGAGGAACATCCTTCCTCTGGACTGCATGTATCTGGAGTGTCCACAGAGGGATGGACCACACAGTGATGGTTAACAATCATTGTGTTAAGAAACACTGCACAACCATCCTCCAAACCCCCTCCCAGAAACACCCCTGAGCAACATATCTCTCTTTCGGCATCATGGGAGAGCATCTGCAGGGGAAAGGATGACACAGAGGCATGGACAGGGATACAGCAGAACTTTAATGAATAAAAAGAGGTATACAAGATTGGTCTGCATAAAGGCCTCAGTGCAGGGCGCATCAGGGGCATAAAGGAGTCTGCACCCCATGGCTGCGGTGGAAATCCTTCCAGGTATCCATCTGCCTGCCCCACAGAGGGTGCGGGGTCAGCAGGTCTTCCCTAGGCTGGCTTTGTGGGGCTCACAGCCCAGGGGAGCACAAGAGAACAAGGAGACGGGAGGGAAAGGAGAGAGCGGAAGAGGGGAAAGGCAGGCAAGGGCTGTGCTTTCTCAGAGCTGAGGCTGGCCCCGTCCTGTTGCAAGGGGTGCTGGGGTTGCTCAGCCTGTCTGAAAGCAACAAGCCGATGCTCCGTCCCCAGTGCGGTTCCGTCTCCTGGGTCCCTGGTGGCCTTGCCCAGCGCCATCACCATCAGATTTAGCAGGGAAGGCACCTCCTGCCGCAGTAGCGGCTGCCAAAGCCGGAGAGGCCAAAGCCCCCGGAGGAGATGGGCACTCCCTCAGAGCTGAGGATGCTGCCAACGGCAGCGGAGGTGGAGGATCCCACGGCGGTGTTCTGTGGGAAGGAGCTGAGGATGGGGCCGGGCAGGGTCACCACCACGGGGGAGGGCTGGATGACGACGGTGGAGTCCTGGCACTGCCTGACACAGGGCTCATTGCAGCTGTTGGCCAGCGGGGTCGGGCCGCAGGGCTGGCAGGGCAGGCACTGGTTGTAGCAGGACATGTCGTGGGTCCGGAGGTGTACCTGGGAGAGAGGGAAGGGTGAGGCAGAGCATGAGGGTTGGGTGAGGAACAGCTTGTCACCCCACCATGAGGGAGGCAAGGCACGTGCTGTGTGGGGAGCTGAATGCTGCTCAGAGGAGTGAAAGGAAGAGAAAGGTCTTCAGACTCACCTGATCCTCAAGGAGAAAGAGGTGAAAGAAGTGTATGAAAGACTGGGTATTTGCTCTGGCTTTTATACTGCTCCAGCACCGCCCCAGGTGCGCAGTCATGCTATATACAGGCAGTAATTTTCCAACAGACTCTCTAATTGAAGACATCCCAGCCAATGGCACAGGCTCTTTTCATTTTCCACAGTTCAATGCTTTCATATTGTGATTTATGCCATGGCCATTTCCCTTTGAGTCTCCTTTCAAGTGCTGAGGTGAGACACCCAAGGATTTTCAGGTCAGGAATGCATCATGATGGGCTGTAGACCTGACCCAGTTGCTGGATAGAGGTCCAGTGGAGGCAAGTACAATGGCCTGAGATTTTCCTGTAGGGTTGTTTGTCACCCTGTTCAAAATAAGGGGTCCAGCATGCTCTGGTGGTCACTGGTCTACTTTCTGGTGAGTGGGCTGCTCTGCTCATTTTGAATCTCCTCCTCCTTATGCTCTTGCTTTTGGGACAAATCTGCCAGTCTGTTTTGCTATTTCCTCTCTCTGAGCAATCACTTGGGGTCTCTAGCCAATGCCTTCAGCATATTAGGGTTATTTCTCTGTCCAATCTATGTGCAAACAACATCTGTATAACTTCACATATATGCATGCATGCATATATATGTTTTCCAACTTGTGTGTCCGTATTCATTCTTGTATCAAAAGAATTTGTTTTCCCTAAAATCTGGGCATATATGCATGCTTAAGTATCTGTATACACACAGGTGTGCACGAGCACCTATTTGTGTGTCCCTGCATATGTCTCCTGCTCATGAGGAGATGGGCTGGTCATGGCAGGGGCACTCTCCACTCCTCTGTACAGGAGCACCACAGAGCAGCAGGTTCCACAGGCCAAAAGGAGCCCAGTGGCAGCTGAACAGCAATGGCATGGACCTGGTGGAGACCTGCCCTGGGCGCTGGCACTGAAACACAACCCCTGTCTCCTGAGCTGTCCTTTTCATGCTCCTCCAAAGCTTACACTCTGCAACTGCAGATTTCAAAGCCTAGCGAGGACAGTTTCACACCAGTTTGGAAACACAGTTTAATTCAGTGTATCAACATTCAAAGTGTCTTAGCATGACTGTCAGTCACACTCCCTGCCTCTCCAGGTCAGGATATGTCTCCTCCTCCCAGTGTTAAGGAGTTCAGAACAATGAGGTTAGCTTTATGTACAGGGAGAAAAGCCAGGAAATCCTGCCCACCTCATGAAGGGCACTCCTGAGTGAATCTGCTTCTGTTGCAGCGTTAACAGTGTCTGGGATGGGACATAGGCCCCTTGTGTCCAAGTTAAAGCCATGGGCACCTCTGCAGCTAATTGATGTGACACTGAGTCAGGCAGGGGCTGAGACCTTGAGTCACTACCAAACACAAGGACAGATGACCTAGTGTCACTGTGCTTTGAGAGGAAGGACAGACCGTCTACGCTGCAAAGGGAGATCCAACCAGCTGATAACTCATTTGGTCTTCAGCCACACAGAGCTTTTATGTCCCACACTGAAATCCTATTCTGCCAGGAACTGCCTGGGAGGGAAGGATTGTCTGATTCATGGCAACATTCCCCAAGCGCTGCTGCTATCCTACGAGGAGTGTCAGGAGAAAAACTCTTTCCCTCAGAGACTGTTGGCAGTGAAGGAAGGGCACTGCAGGAGAGGGGCAAATGCTCTCCCTATTGAGAACTGCTTCTGCAAGAAACTTCTTTGCGTTTCACTTTGGGCTCTTCCTCTCAATAACCTTCTTCCTCTCTTCCAACCAGGCTTTCCAAATCTCTAATCACTACACAGTGGTGCTTGCTGGTGGGGAATGGGATGTGCAATAGCAGAGACAAATTCTCTACCTGTGACTGAATCCCCTCTTGCCCCATTCTTCCATGGCCCCTGAACACCTCTGGGCATATTTCTGCTCATACCACCTTCACCTTGACATGGGTAAGAAGCATTGGCTTTGGGCTGCTGAGAGGCTCCAAGAGGCAGGCTCTCACTCTGCTGATTCCATTCCAAAGACATTTTATCCAGTCCCTGAGATATGGAAGTGGGAATCCTGTCACTTCTGGGTGCTACAGCCACTTAGATGTCCCAGGCTGTGTTGCACACCTAGAGAGAGACCAGAGAGGAAAGGAGGCCAAGAAAGGGGGGAAATTTCTCCTCAAACCAAGCAGTATAAGGAGAAAGAGAGATGAAACCAGGAGCACAGCCCACCAGCCTCAGAAGTGACAACCACTGACTGTCAGAATGAGCTGGGACAGAGGGAGAGAGGACAGAGCAAGTCCTTGCGCATGAGAACCTGTGGGTATACAGCTGAGGACTGCAACACTTGGAGGACCTGGGACCCTTCCTGAAAAAAGAATTGCAAATGAGCCCACCGAGGTACCCCAAGCTGGTGTCCCCTGCCTGCATGGGACCTCCTCAGCACTTGAGTTCTGTCCTCAGCTCTGTTGTGTTCCTGCCCTGGAAGTCCTTGGGCCTCTTATTCCACCATTTGGCAGGAGCTTCTCTGCCATAAAGGGCATTTCAGAAATGAGGAAATGAAAAGAAGGCAATAAAGGAAACCAAATTAAAAGCTGTGTGATTAGGAAGGGTAGTCTCCATTTAAGATGAGTCTCTTGGAAAATTACTGCCTGTGCAGAGACAGCCTCAGAGCATGGGGCGGTGCAAGAACAGTATAAAAGTAAACCCAAAGCCTTGTTCTCTCATCCACTTCTCTTGCTTTGCTCTCCTTGGGAACCAGGTGAGTCTGCAGCCCTTTCAGCTTCTTATCCTTCGCCAGGCTGAGGTCTCACATCAGTGGACACCTCAGCCGATGCCTGCTCTATCATGCCACAGCAGGACTTGAAGGTCCTTGTCATAGAAGTAGGAAGGAGGCAGAAGGTGTGGCATGGACAGACATTTGGTCTTGGCTGAGGTGTCTCCTGAACTATGGGCTAGGTGGGGACCTCCCTGGGCTTGGCTGCTCTTGGCAGGGCACTTTTGGTCTGAGGGGAAGAAGCCCATGGGTCTCCCTACAGAAGCTCCAGCTCTTTGCCCAGCATGTGCCTTGGCTCTGTCATGGTGGGGTGACAGGATTCTCCTCACCCAACCCTCATGCTCTGCCTCACCCTTCCCTCTCTCCAAGGTACACCTCCGGACCCACGACATGTCCTGCTACAACCAGTGCCTGCCCTGCCAGCCCTGCGGCCCGACCCCGCTGGCCAACAGCTGCAATGAGCCCTGTGTCAGGCAGTGCCAGGACTCCACCGTCGTCATCGAGCCCCCTGCTGTGGTGGTGACCCTGCCCGGCCCCATCCTCAGCTCCTTCCCACAGAACACCGCCGTGGGATCCTCCACCTCCGCTGCCGTTGGCAGCATCCTCAGCTCTGAGGGAGTGCCCATCTCCTCCGGGGGCTTTGGCCTCTCTGGCTTTGGCAGCCGCTACTGCGGCAGGAGGTGCCTTCCCTGCTAAATCTGATGGTGATGGCGCTGGGCAAGGCCACCAGGGACCCAGGAGATGCTACCGCATCGGGGACAGAGCATCGGCTTGTTGCTTTCAGACAGGCTGAGCAAACCCAGCACCCCTTGCAACAGGACGGGGCCAGCCTCAGCTCTGAGAAAGCACAGCCCTTGCCTGCCTTTCCCCTCTTCCGCTCTCTCCTTTCCCTCCCGTCTCCTTGTTCTGTTGTGCTCCCCTGGTCTGTGAGCCCCACAAAGCCAGCCTAGGGAAGACCTGCTGACCCCGCACCCTCTGTGGGGCAGGCAGATGGATACCTGGAAGGATTTCCACCGCAGCCATGGGGTGCAGACTCCTTTATGCCCCTGGTGCGCCCTGCACTGAGGCCTCTACGCAGACCAATCTTGTATACCTCTTTTTATTCATTAAAGTTCTGCTGCATCCCAGTCCATGCCTCTGTTTCATCTTTTTCCCCTGCAGATGTTGTCCTGAGATCATAGAATCATAGAATCATTTAGGTTGGAAAAGACCTTAACGATCATCAAGTCCAACCATCATCCATGCCCACTAAACCATGTCCTGAAGTACCCTGTCCACTCGCTTTTTTAATATCTCCAGGGATGGTTACTCAACCACTTCCCTGGGCAGCCCATTCCAATGTTTGACAACCCTCTCAGTAAA
>NW_010972580.1:0-5966 GCF_000737465.1 Haliaeetus leucocephalus | reverse complement strand
ATTGTTTACTCTCTGCTGTCTTGTATTTCCAGCAGATGTCTGAAGAGTTGAAGTCCCTCATGAGAACAAGGGCACACGATTCTGAGATGCCCAAAGAGAGAGCTGTTGCTCAGGGGTGGTTCTGGAAGGGGGGTTTTGGGGATGGTTATGCAGTTGTTCTTAACACGTTAAGTGAAAGACTGTCTTTCCAAAGTAGCTGTCCTTCGCAGACTGGCTGGGCATCAGTCTGCTGGTGCTAGGTGGTGGGTGATTGCCTTTGCATCACTTGGGTTTTTTCTCCTTTTTTCCCTTCCCCACTTAAACTGTCCTGATCTTGACCCCAAGGGTTTTTTGGAGTCCTTCTCTTCCCAATTCTTGCCCCATCCCACTCGGACAGCAGACGGAGAAAACAGCTGGTGAGTGCTTAGGGCTGGTTGAGGTCAACGGACCACACAGGCCCACAGGCAGCGCATGTCCTGCTTGCCCTGCTCCTTCGCTGTCTGTGCCCAGGGCTTCCTGGGAAAGTTTCTGGAGACAGGGAGGCAGGGAGAGACTCAGGGCAGGAAGAGAGGCAGCGGGTGTGGGCTGAGCGTCTCAAAGGGCTGTCTGGGAGCTCTCCAAAGCGGTGCGGTGACCAGCAGCAAAGGCTGCAGAAAGACTTGCAGCTGAGAAAGGGGAGCTGCTGAACTGCTGCAGGACACCGCTGGGCAAGATGATACATGTCCACCCAGAGCCCTGATCAGCAGCTAAACTTGGTAGCAAGCGGCCCTGTCTCTCCACACGTGCTTCTACCCCTGGCAAGCAGCAGCCCAAAAGCGGGGCCAGGGAAAGGTGCTCTTGCAGTAACACCATCAAAACGGGTGCGACTCCCAGCACTGTTCCTGGACACCAAGGACTGTCACCAACAACCTGGGCTATATGAGCAGGAGCATAGCCAGGAGATCAATGGGAGCGACAAGCCCACTCTGCTCGGCGCTCACCTGACGGCGTGTAGAAAGCTGTGTTGAGTTTTGGGCTGCAATGCAAGGAAGACCTTGAGCAAGTGGAGCGAGTTCAGCGGAGGGTGGCCAGGATGGTGAGAGGGCTTGAGCACTTGGCTGGGGAGGAGAGGCTGAGGGTGCAGGACTTGCTGAGCGTGGAGAAGAGAATGCTTTGGTGGGAGCCCTAAAATCATCTTTGGAGTAGCTATGGTCATTAGACTGCATCGGGTCATCCTATCCAGCCCCAGATAGGCAGGGAAGTTCAAAAGGCAGAGGGTCAACCTGAGCATGACTAAGCGTCTTCAGTGCAAGCCTCTGTTGAAAATCACGGCACAAGCATCCCCAACAACCCCCTCGCAGAACCACCCCCGAGCAACATCTCTCTCCCTGGGCATCTTGAGACAGCATCTGGAGAGGAAAGGATGAGACGAAGGCATGGGCTGGGATGCAGCAGAACTTTAATGAGTCAAAAGAGGGAGACGGGGTCGGTCTGAGTCAAAGACCCCAGAGCACCAGGGGCAGAAAAGAATCTGCACCCCATGGCTGTGGTGGAGATCCTTCCAGGTGTCCATCTGCCTGCCCCACAGAGGCTGCAGGGTCAGCAGGTCTTCTCTAGGCTGCCTTTGTGGGGCTCACAGCCCAGGGGAGCACAAGAGAACAAGGAGACGGGAGGGAAAGGAGAGAGCGGAAGAGGGGAAAGGCAGGCAAGGGCTGTGCTTTCTCAGAGCTGAGGCTGGCCCCGTCCTGTTGCAAGGGGTGCTGGGGTTGCTCAGCCTGTCTGAAAGCAACAAGCCGATGCTCCGTCCCCAGTGCGGTTCCGTCTCCTGGGTCCCTGGTGGCCTTGCCCAGCGCCATCACCATCAGATTTAGCAGGGAAGGCCCCCCCTGCCGCAGTAGCGGCTGCCAAAGCCGGAGAGGCCAAAGCCCCCGGAGGAGATGGGCACTCCCTCAGAGCTGAGGATGCTGCCAACGGCAGCGGAGGTGGAGGATCCCACGGCGGGGGTCTGTGGGAAGGAGCTGAGGATGGGGCCGGGCAGGGTCACCACCACGGGGGAGGGCTGGATGACGACGGTGGAGTCCTGGCACTGCCTGACACAGGGCTCATTGCAGCTGTTGGCCAGCGGGGTCGGGCCGCAGGGCTGGCAGGGCAGGCACTGGTTGTAGCAGGACATGTCGTGGGTCCGGAGGTGCACCTGGGTGAAAGGGCAGGGGGAAGCAGAGCAGGGGAGATGGGTGAGGAGCAGCCTGTCACCCCACCATGAGGGAGACAAGGCACGAGCTGGAGGCAAGAGCCCATAGCTCACCTCAGCCAAGCCCCAGCCTGTCTCCATGCCACACTTTCAGCCCCCTTCCCTCTCCCGTGATTAAGTAGCCCCACGACCCAGCATAAGATAGGGTGTGTGCTGAGAAATGCTGGAGGAGGATGCGGAGTAGGAGTTAGGCCTTCGTACTCACCTTGTTCCCAAGGAGATGGAGGCGAGAGGAGTGGATGAGAGAGTGAGGAGAAGGGCCCACTTTTATACTGCTCCTGCACCGCCCCAGGCCCACAGTCACTGCACGCGGGCAGTAATTTTCCAACAGACTCACCTCCAAAGCAAAATATCCTACCTAATGGCACAGGTGGTGTTTTTGTTTCCGTCAACGCTGCCATTTCATTTCCTCATTTCTGACTTGCTTGGTCTGCCATGCAGGCTCCTTTCATGTGCCAGCATGAGACTCCCAAGGATACCCCGGGCAGGGCTGCGTCAATTTGGGCAGAAGATGCCTCCCACGTGCTGGAGGGGTCCTGTGCAGGCAGGGGATGTTGGCTTGGGGCAGTGAAGTGCGATTGTTTGCAACTCCCTTTGCAGGAAGAGGCCCGGCTCTGCCTGCCGCTGCACACATCAGCAGAGCACCCAAAGGCTGCTCTTTTTAAGGACGTGCCACGGGCTTCTCTCTCCTCCCTCCCTCTCAGCTCGCTCCAGTGGTCACTAGCTGTGGCATCTCCAGGCAGCCAGGCCGTGCCAAAGGTTTCGGCTGTCTTCCTCTCGATGCACTTTGCTCTGGGGAGGACATTTGCCAGGCTGTCTGCATATGTGGGGCTGGTGTTAGCAAAATCAAAGCCCGCCTGGCGTTGAATCAGGCAAAGCACGGGGAGGGCAACAAGAAAGTCTTCTTCCAGGTAGGTCAGCAGCATACTTAGTATAAGCACAGCTTAGCAACGACTGAGACATCAGTGCGTTATCACCATTATTGTCATCCTAAATCCAAACCACAGCACTCTACCAGCTGCCAGGAGGAAAATTAACTTTATTCCAGCCGAAACCAGGACACAATCTGAGAGACCAACTAACGAAATACGGGCTGGGGAAGAGGGCAGCGCAGGGGATTGAAATCTGGCATGGCTGCTGGACTGCAAGGGTTGTGATGAGCAGCACCAAGTCCAGCTGGCAGACACTCACTCCTGGTGCACTGCAGGGGCCCAGCCTGGGGCCAATAACGTTTAAGCCCCTTTATGCAAAGTCCCGCAGTGGGGGAGGAAGAACCTCCTGCACTACTACAGGCTGGGGCCGATGGGCTGCCAAACAGCTTTGCAGCGGAGGATGTGGGTCCCGGTGGACACCATGAGGCAGGCCTGCACCCTTGCAGCAATGGCATTTGAAAGCATCCTGGGCTGCATTAGGAAGGGGTTTGCCATCAGGTCACGGAAGGTGATCCCTCTTCTCTGCTCAACAGTGCTGAGACCACACCTGCCGCTAAGAGCGTTGAGTTTGTGCCTCCCCAGTAAAGAGAGATGCACGGTGTCGTGGTTCAAGCTCAGTCGGTATCAAAGCACCACGAAGCCGCTCGCTCACGCCTCCCCTGCCGCGGCCCCGGTGGGATGAGGAGAAAATATAAAGAAAAGCTCGTGGGCCGAGACAAGGAGAGGGAGGGATCACTCGCCGCTTACGGTCACGGGCAAAAGACGGGCTCAACTTGGGGAAGAAACAAAATCAGTTTAATTTACTACAAATCAAACCAAAACAAGGATACTGAGAAGTAAACCCAAACCTTAGAACATCTTCCCCCCACCCCTCCCTCCTTCCCGGCTCAACTCCACTCCCGGTTTTCTCTACGTCCTCCCCCAGCGGCGCAGGGGGACGGGGAATGGGCGTTGCGGTCAGTTCGCCACACATTTGTCTCCGCCGGTCCTTCCCCCGCAGGGGGAGGACTCCTCACACTCTTCCCCTGCTCCAGCGTGGGGTCCCTCCCGGGGGAGAGAGTGCTTCACGAACTTCTCCAGCGTGAGTCCTTCCACGGGCTGCAGTCCTTCACGAACTTCTCGGGCATGGGTCCTTTCCGCGGACCGATCTTCAGTCACAGACTGCTGCAGCGCGGGCTTTCCCATGGAGTCACGGCCATCTGCGGGGGCATCCGACTGCTCCAGCGTGGGGTCCTCCATGGGCTGCAAGTGGGCATCTGCTTCCCCGCTCACCTCCACGGGCTGCAGGGGGACAGCCTGCCGTCTCACCACGGGCCGCAGGGCCGTCACCTCCTCCCCCTCCTTCTTCACTGACCTGGGTATCTGCACAGGGGTTTCTCTCACATTCCAATCTCCTCCCCCACTGTAGGTTCCCCTTCTTAAATATGTTATCCCAGAGGCGCTACCACCATCACTGATTGGGTCGGCCTTGGTCAGAGGCGGGTCCACCTTGGAGCCGGGGAATCTTCTAGGAGCTTCTCACGGGAGCCAACCCTGCAGCCCCTCCCCCGCTACCAACACCCTCCACACAAGCCCAAAACACACGGCCATACTGGCGCAAGTCCAGCAAAGGGTCACGGAGCCCACAAAGCGACTGGAGCCCCTGAGGCAGGAGGGGCTGTGAGAGGTGGGGTTGTTCACCCTGGAGGAGCGAAGGCCCCGCGGCACGCCTCTTAGCAATGCGTGAAAGAGCTGAGGGGAAAGGGTCAAGAACATAGAGTCAGACTGTCCTGAGTCCTATGCGGTGAAGGGGCAAGAGGTGATAGGCACATATTGAACTGTGGGAAATCCCACAAAAACATAAGAAAAGACTTTGTTAGTGTGAGGGTGGTCACGTACTGGATGGGGTTGCCACGGACACGTTGTGGCTTCTCCATCCTTGTAGGTATGCAGAGCTTGACAGGACTTGGCCCTGAGCATCCTCCAAAGGCTGACCGTGCTTTGAGCAGGGGCGGTTGGACTAGACGATCTCCAGAGGTCCCTTCCAACCTCAGGGATCCTGCGATTCTGTCATGGGCAGAAGACGGGTGCTGCCCAGCTGCCCCAAAGAGGGAAGAACTGGTTGGGAACATTGGAATCAAGGGCAGGCGTGGGTGTCACACCGGAGAAACAGTGGAGTTCACGACCTGACGGCAGGGAGGAAAGCGAGTAGCAGAGTACGGCCCCTGGACTTCAGGCACGCTGACTTTGGCCTAGTCAGGCAGCTGGTAGGTCGGATGCCGCGGAGGCAGCTGTGAAGCACAAAAGAGCTCAGAAGAGCTGGCAGTGCCTTAGGCACCTCATGGTCCAAGCGCAAGTATGGTCCAGCCCAGTGCACAGGAAAACAAACAGATGTCTCGGCAGACCAGCTCTGGCTAAGTGGGGTACGCAAGGCGGAGCACCAACGTCAAAAGGCAGCATCCTGGAGTTGTAAGGAGGGACGAGCTGCAAAGGAGGAATTTGGAAATAATTCCTAGGCATGTTGGGATGCTGTTAGGAAAGTCAAAGCTCAGCGTGCCTTGAGTCTTGCAAGGGGCATGAAGAGCAACAGGCAGCAAGCATCAAGAGCAAGATCGACCCCTGCAAGAGTAGCCGAAGGGTGACGGAGGAAGAAGCGGGCCCACTGCTGACTGGGGTGGCTGATTTCCTGAAGAGTGGACAGAGAGCAGTCTGGGGGGAGCCCATGCCTTCTCTCTGTCACTCTTTACGTACAAGTTCTCCCGGGCCGATGTGCCCTCTGAAAGAGTTGAAGGAAGGAGGCGGGGCCCTCCCAGCAGTGGCTGGGCTTCAAATCAAGGACTGCCTGA
>NW_010972579.1:2824253-2840806 GCF_000737465.1 Haliaeetus leucocephalus | reverse complement strand
AACACTTAAGTACTTAAGATGAAGACTTGCAGGTCTCACCTGCAGGTCCTAAAGCTGGCACCAGAAGTGCTCATTAGGAAGACACAGCCACACCTCAGGATGTCCACAGGCTCAGGAAAATCATGCTTCAGCTGAGCTGTAAGAGATTCACACTTCAAAGAGCATCTCAACAGGTATGAGGACTGAAATTAAAAACCCTTCACATTCTCCAGTCTGACACCACTGTCATACATCCGTGTTTGATACGAGGCCAATAAAGACTTACTCTAATGCAAAATCCCTTTAGCTATACTCTAAACTAACTGGGCTGAAAAGGCAAAGAACTTGGAAACACACAATGCGGAATCATCAGACCCTCACGCTTCTGCCCTGGATCTTCAAACTCAACATCATTTTCCTATAACACGTTTCCAAGTTAAGATATTCTCAAAAGCAGCAGCAGGACATATTTCTTGCAGCGCTTTCACCTGCTTGTACCCCCCTCTGATCCATTGTCAGCCCTTGAATTGCTTTGTCATTTCCTCACTTTGCTCCTCCAGCTGCACAGTTATTCCTGTAACCAGAACAGCAACGGCTCTTAGGGCAAGAAACTTGGCACAGTTAAGGGACTGGCTTTGTAGTTTCAGCTGTAAAATTCTAAGCAGTAACTTCTCCCCTTGCTTGGTAAAGAAAACTCAGCACACTGTGGGTAGTTTAGAGACCACCACCTCCCTAGAATAAAATAAACAAGCACTTCTGCATCTGCTAGGACTCTCGCATCACCTGGGGTGCAACAGGAAGCCAGAAGCTCACACTTGCAACCTGCACCACTGATTGCCAAGAAATCTTCCCTGTAAAGCCAGCAAAGAGAAGCCAAGACAAGCCAAACACTTGCCAGACACTTCCAAAGCTCCAAAGGGAGAAATGTTATGAAACAAGACAGGCACCCAGCTGAGAAGGCAGAAAATTCAAATACCATTTTAAGAGTTTTAGAGACACTACAGTACATAAAGTACAATCTTTCACCTGTTAACTCTGCAGATGCAGGCTATATACAAAGCAAGTGCTCAGGCAAGGGAAGAGGATGAAATTCTGGAGAACAACAACAGATACACAAGTATCTTAATCCTCAAGATACAAAAAGCAGCCAAAGACTTGAAACAGAGGCAGCAAATATATCCCCATAATGAAGTTTAGGAGTCCCCCTCATTAGGGGAGACCCAAGAGTCACCCACAATGTCAGTGTAACCTTTGTGGACAGAATAAGTCCAGTAAGATCACTGGGCACACTCTTGTAGCAAGTCTTAAAAATGGATCTAAGTGGAAAATGAACAACTGAGACTAGGAACAAGCACCTATTAACTATCCGTTGGCCATTTACTCCCCTTGGACTAACACCAGCAGCACTGAGGAGGGAACCAAACATATGGACCCACTTCTTTACCACAATCCCGGAAAGCGCCCAAGGAGAGCACTAGCAGTTCTCCCTGGATGACTTGACTGTACAAAGGGAGAAAGCTGGAGGAATTCCCAGGAGAAGGTGTTTGGGGAAGAGGTTGAGCATCACCCTCATTGCTGTGCTCAAGCCAACATTGCAAAGTAGCTCCCACTTCCTTAAGAATGTCCCTCGTGGTAACACCCAATTGTTACTGAGGGGTTGCTCAGTTGCCCAGTACTTGCAAGCTGGGTATTACCAAGCCCAGAATTAAAGTCACTAGTTTGATTACATGTGATCACAAACACTGACAATGTAATACCCAAAGATGCCCGAATTAACATGCTAGTCTCCTGAAAAGAGCTGAGCCATAAAATTAGCTGCTTCCTACAGTCGCCAGCAGCACAAAAGCTCCCACATGACTGAAAAGTCAACAGCAGGAAGAAAAGTCTCAAGGGCTGCTATGATTAAAGTTCTTTTCTCTCCTTCAAGTGCCTAATGCGAGATAAACCAGAGCCTGTTCCCCCCACCCTCCCAGGAATAGACCTTTACTGTGTAATCCCATCAGTCAAACATGGACAAGGGCAACTGCCCACTTCTACAGGCTGAGCCAGCCTCAAAGGTCTACTCGGTCTCAAATAAAGCAAATTGAAGGTCTCCAGCATGGCTTGACAAAATGCCAGCAAGCCCACTGCTGCTCGACGGAGGTCGCCACTGCCAGTACAATATTGCTGCAGTAAAGATGGGATGATGTGGGGTGGAGGACGCAACCCCAAACGCACCATTCCGGAGGGCAGGCAAGAACAACGGAGGGAAATCATTAAGGAACATTGGAAAAGATAAGACATTCTGAAAACAGGCATGTGTGGTGGGTTGATCCTGGCTGGATGCCAGGTGCCCACCAAAGCCATTCTATCGCTCCCCCCTCCTCAGCTGGACAGGGGAGAGAAAATATAACAAAGGGCTCATGGGTCAAGATAAGGACAGGAGAGATCACTCACCAATTACCATCAGGGGCAAAACAGACTCAGCTTGAGGAAAATTAACTCAATTACCAATCAACCAGAGTAGGGTAATGAGAAATAAAACCAAATCTCAAAACACCTTCCCTCCACCCCTCCCTTCCCTCCCAGATTGTCTACCTACCCCCGCCAAGCGGCGCAGGGGGATGGGGAATGGGCTTTATGGCCGGTTCATCACATGTTATCTCTGCCACTTCATCCTCCTCGGGGGCAGGACTCATCAGACTCTTCCCCTGCTCCACCATGGGGTCCCTCCCACAGGAGACAGTCCTCCACAAACTTCAACATGGGTCCTCCCCACGGGCTGCAGTTCTTCATGAACTGCTCCAGCATGGGTCCCCCACGGGGTCACAAGTCCTGCCAGAAAACCTGCTCTGTGGGCTCCTCTCTCCACAGATCTGCAGGTCCTGCCAGGAGCCTGCTCCAGCGCAGGCTTCCCACGGGGTCACAGCCTCCTTCGGGCACCCACCTGCTCCACCGTGGACCTCCATGGGCTGCAGGGGGACAGCCTGCCTCACCATGGTCTTCACCACGGGCTGCAGGGGAATCTCTGCTCCAGTGCCTGGAGCATCTCCTCCCCCTCCTTCTTCACTGACCTCGGTGTCTACAGGGTTGTTTCTCTTACATGTTCTCACTTCTCTCTCCAGCTGCCGTTTCCGTCTGTCCCAGCAACTTTTTTTCTTTCTTAAATATGCTATAACAGAGGTGCTACCACTATCGCTGATTGGCTCAGCCTTGGCCAGCGGCAGGTCCGTCTTAGAGCCAGCTGGTATTGGCTCTGTTGGACACAGGAAAAGCTTCCAGCAGCTTCTTACAGAAAGCACCCCTGTAAACCCCCTGCTACCAAAACCTTGCCGCACAAACCCAATACAGCATGCCACTGGGTCTCAGCAGAGCACAGTGAGCCGTTCAAGAAGCTACTGAAGCACAGTCACAAGACTCAACTCCATCCATCGCAGGGGTCTATCTGCCATTTCAACAACAGGCTACCCCCAGATCGCCTCCATGCAGAGCCTGGAGATTCCCTGCCCTACAGCCATTCCTGCACTTTAATGGGAAACCCCTGCCTTTCTCCCCATGAGCCTGGGTTTCAATTCCAGTATCTAACTCAACAGGGCAACAAAATCAAATCAAGTAAGAAAACCCAGCTTTTTCTCCCATCACTTATCTTTGGACAGTTGGCCTATCATCACCTTTCTCCATCTCAAGTTCTAACACTGACTGGACCAAAAGTGACAGATGACCAACCACAAAATGTTCAGAAACTTAACATCTGTATGGCTACAAGCATTTCAAACCACTGAAACAGGCTAGAAATCAAGTTCTCTCTGGCCCCATTTGTTTGCAGGCTTGCAGCACTACCTAGTTTGTTTCCAGTTTTTCGGGGGGATTTTCATACAGCAACAAGGGTGGATCCCTCCCCATGAGAAGTTCTCTTTGCAAGAAAGCACCCTGAAAGCAGAATACACAGAAGCAGGTGAGACTTGAGGAATTTTACATCGTTGTCCAGATTCTTCCGAGATTTGTCCAAAGCTTCCTATGCAGGAAAAAAAAGGAGGAAAAGGGCATTCACACTACCAGGCTTTAGGACCACACACTGAGGTACTCAGGGAGACCACAGTCAGCAGAGAGGGACACTTTTCAGGGATGCCTCTGCAGTAACCTAGTGACTCTGCCGACTCTGCCGAAAGATCAGCCTCTCTATCTGGAAGCTGAAGCTCAGTCCATACAAACACCCTTTTTGCCCCCTCACCCAGACCTGCAATATGCTTCAATTAATTGACCAACATCAGGGCTAGGACTTCCAGACCAGGAGTTTTCCTTTGGCACTGGTGACACTCAGCGCCTAACTAGTAAATGTTGTTTCAGCACAACTGGAGGACACTCAAGTAGACTCAAGTGTCTAGTTTCTTTAAAACAAAACAAAACAAAACAAAGCAAGCAGCACCTCAAACCAAGCCCAAATAAAAAAAAGCTAGAGCAGAACACATTCCCTCTGACACAGTGATCTTACACAGTAGCTGGAGGGATAATCCTAGAAATACACAACCTGTCATACTTCACCCAAGACTTGCTTCTTCTCTGTATACTTCCACTTTTCAAAGCCTGTAAAATAACCAAAGCAGTATGTTGCCATCACAGAACAACACAGGCACCATTACAACATCTTTAAAAAACAATGAACAACTCTAAAATTGGTGTGCTCCTTTGCTACCCCAAGGGGATATAATCTGCCCTTTTTCTGAGAAAAGCCTGAAGAGTCACACACGCAGCACCATGAACTGATTCCATTTAAGCAACTAACCCACAAGGGAAGTAGAATTATGAACGTCACAAAAAGAGCTGTTTGTGAAGCACCCATGGCAGTGCTCAGCGGGAGTAAATTGTACTTCTGGGACAGGTGCACCTCTGGGAGAGCTATTCTCTGGCCAGGATTTCCACCTGGAGGGAACTGCATTCCTTTTCTTGCAGGATTTCCATCCAACTCTCCACTACCAACTGGAAATTAAGCCTGAGGCTCACTGCTTGGCATTACTGATGAAGATACTGAGTACAGAGATGAGAGGAACCACAAGGACACAGGCAGACTAGCTCCAGGCAGTCTGCCAGGAACTGCGTAGGGGACTAGAGCTACTCTGTGGTGGTGGCTGTGACCTCCAGCAGAGACAGGAGAACAGAGCACGTCCCAGCCCTGTCTGTCTTCTCAGCTTCAACCAACCGCCCATTCGGCACCAAAGCAGCGAGGTACAGGCACACTCTGCTCCACCAGCAACAGGGGCAGGGCAAAGGCATTCATCCCAGCAGAACAGAGGCGTGAGTAACAAGCTGAGAGTTTAGTGCCTGCCAAAAGTCTAGCAGGAGCACCCTGGAATCCTGCACTTTAGCTGAGCAGTGGGGAAGACCATCACCCTGGAACGCACACGCTTCACAGCTGAACCTGAAGGCCATTGGACCTATTCTCTCCACCCAGTCCCACAGAAGTTCGAGGGAGTTTCAATGCACAAGGCAGCAGGGCATTTGGGGGAAGACTGAGCCTTTCCTATAGCAAGCAGGATGACAGCAGGTGCTAGCGCAACACGAGCTAACAGCAAGTTACCTTGCTACATGGAAAGCTTCTAGCTTGCGTTAGTGAAGCCTGAGGTACACTCTTCAACCTTGGGGAAAACAAACAAAACAACAAAACAAAAAAACCCCACAAACCAGTTCATTTATCACACTGGCTCGTTACAGGAGATGGCCAACCAGAACAGCTAAAATGGGAAAAGTTTCCACAGCCTGAGACAAAAAACATCCTGCGTTGTAGGCAGGTTATGAAGAACCCATTACCTACAGCAGCAGCACACTCAGGAACCTTGGCTCATCTGGAAAATGGAGAGATTTAGTTCATTTTGAACAACCAGAACACTCATGCCCCTAGCCCCCATTTTCCCTCAGCACCTCTGCAGGCCCTCCATGTCATGTCCCCCTGCAATAGCCATGCTGCAGAACACAGAGTACGCAAACTCCAGTTGTGCAAGCCGATACCTGGGACAGGCAGAGGAGGAACAGAGATCCATTTTTGCTCCCAGCACTGCTGAAAACTACAATTCAAATACAAACACACTTTTGAAAACTCCTGCACTCCTACAGTTTGGGCTTGATGGGCAATACTCCCAGGGAATCCATCCCTGGGCTCCACCAATTACAGCTTAAAATGACCATATTCCTCTATGTATAAACAGTGTCATTAGACCTGTACTTTTAAAAAATAAGATCAACCCAGGCCAGGGCCAGGTCTACAGATAAAGCAGTAGCTTCTCTCTTATAAATACATTTAAAGTTGTTTGATTACAAGTAGCCCTCACTCCAGGTAACGTCACTGACACAAAGTACCTGCACACATGCAGCCCCTAGACTTTCACAGAAAGCCCAGGAGCAACCCCTCTCTGAGAAAGGAATCCTGCCTCACAGCAAAGTAGGGGAGGGGGCACATGGCCAAGATAGCCTCAATGTGGGGGAAGAGGCATCTGGACTCAATACAATAAAAAGAGATTTCAAAAACCCTTCATATAAAGCATCAAGGAGGTTAAAGCAAAAAACTGCTTCAAAAAGAGGAACAAAACTGCTGGAGACCAACAGAAATCTCTGCCAAAAAATAACTTGCCTTGAAATCAGAAAACAACGGCATCACATGGTTTTGTTGTTAAAAAAAGGAAAAGAAAAGGGGAAATCTGTGTAAAGACCAGCATTTGTAAAGAGTTATCATTAGCTCCAGAGACCAGCGCAATTCCCATGAAGTCCTGATGGAAGGGGACCTCCTGCCACAGAGAGTTTTGTCCCAGACAAGTCAAAGCAGTGGGTCTGAAGAGCATTTGGGAAGAAATTTAGGTCAGAAAAAATAGTTCCTCCAGGTTTCATCAGGATTCTATTAAAGGAAAGGTTAGATTGTTATTGGTGCCAAGCCAACCCAAAACCTTGTCTCACAATAGCCAAAGGTAGCTTCCAGAGCCTAAGAAGAATCTTTTCTATTAACACTCCCTGAAGCTTCAGACAAATCAACTTTCTGAAGACACCAGATTTGTCCTCAGAAAAAGCTTCAGGACATTTGGGCCAAACACTGGAGGGGGGGGGGAGGTGAAGGGTAGGGAAGATACCAAGCTTCACTCCTTTTTAAAGTTACACCAGAATGATAGAAAAGCTAATGGCTAGAAGTTAGACAAAGCCATTAACTGCTTTATGAGAACATGCAGAAAATTGAACGCAAGTGCCTGCCATGGCATTACCTCAGGAAGCCACACTTTCTAAAATTGCACACAATTAAATGAAATCACTCTCGCTTTGAGTGCCACGCTACAGGAGCATAGTTTGAAAGGAAGACAATGTCTTTTGTGTTTGAGGTTCTGAAAACTACAGGTCAGATGACATTCAGAAATATAAAGATATAAAATCTAGTTCGTTCATGAATCGGTGTGCAAGAGCAGTACTCAGTATGACTTACACTCAAGCAACCAACCTTCAATACTCTTTCAGAAAGCTTTTGTAGAAAGCAATTCTGCAGCACTTCTTGCATTTCATGCATGATTACAGTTATTGGTTACATGATCACTGTTTTGCTGGGATGCCTTTCATGCAATAGCTCCCAGGACTATAAAAAGAACCACTTCTCAAGCCCTATGGCACCCCTGTGTAAAGGGTCTCCTACAGCCTCAAGCTACTCACCAGCCAGCCTTTCCCAGTAGTCAACTGCAAAACTCTGCTTCCTCCTATTTCTGCTTCTGTCCATGGCAGGCACAGGGGGGCTTTTCACCCAGAAACCTCTGGGCTCTGATACTGTAAAACAGGAAGGAACCTTGTCCCGTTCCCACTGTGATGATGTGCTCGTAGAAGCTCACCCATCGAGTACCTGTCAAACAGAGAAGGGACATACAACGCAGTGAGGAAGACGGATGCTTCGCCTCCGCAGTGCTGCTGCTTGAAGTCTAGTATTTTCTTTAAGAGGAACTACCTACTCGTATTCTCCACAACACCGAAGCTTCCCTACTGCTAGGGAGCACTTCAGACAAATCCCATGGACGCTACTGAAGCAGCGGCTTCAATTCCATACACTGCTTCCCTTCTCCTCTGAGGCCATCAGCTCCACTGATGGTGCACAGCCAGAAGCTTCATGCTCAGCAGGCCCCAGCTCCACCAGAGAAGCAAAGATCACAAGCCATTTCGGATCAAGAGCAGCTTTGCTCTGTCTTCCACAAGCCTCTAAGGGAACACACCATGAGCTAGTACGTGGCAGCAGACAGAGGAAAGAAGGTCACACTGATTTCCCCCATGAGCTCTGTCGTGGTCTAACCCCAGCCAGCAACTAAGCACCACACAGCCACTCACTCACCTCCCTCACACTGGGATAGGGGAGAGAATCAGAAGAGTAAACGTGAGAAAAAAAAACTTGTGGGCTGAGATAAAGACAGTTTAATAGGTAAAGCAAAAGCCGCACAAGCAAGCAAAGGAAAACAAGGCATTCATTCACTACTTCCCATGGGCAGGCAGGTGTTCAGCCATCTCCAGGAAAGCAGGGCTCCACCATGCTCACACCCCATCTAGCTACCTGCCAAGCTGCGATAGGTGACCATGGGAGAAAAACTCCCGTCCCAGCTGCCACCAAATGCATTTTGCTGATCAACAGGCTAGCTGTAAGCAAGTATAACCCTGATATTCACTAGTCACTTTGCTGCTCAGATAGGTCAGGCTCTTACATAATTTTGAAGCTCTCTCCACTCAAATATTCTCACACAAGCACACCTTACTCTTTGTAGCTCTGTACACTTTTAGCACTTCACCCAGCAATGAAAACAGACTAGGAATCCTGCAACCTAAGCAACATCATGTTCCACCACTACATGGGAAGCTACAGCAAGCTTCCCGTCCTAACAAAACATTCTAGCACCATTATGTTGTGCCATGAGATTGAGTAAAAGAGTACATTTTGCTTTCACAAAATCTAAATCCGAAACCTCAGCTAAACAAGGATCCCTTGGCAAATAGTCTGGGGTGGGGGGGAAGTCCTCTATGCAGGAATTTGCAATTTGCAAAACATCCTGTCATCTCATCTCTATTGTGCAAAAGGTTGGTTCTGCGTATGCACTCTACCCCAAGCAACTCTTTTACACAGATTAAACCCCACCACATCTATGTTTTTCCTTCCTGCACACCACAATCCCAAGTTACAAACCCTAGGGCTTTTAAAGCCCTCTTTAAAGTACCACTGAATTACAGCCTAAACAAGCATTCAAACAGGAGGGGAAAAAAGGGAGTTATGCCAGCTACATCCAAGTGCCAACTACTGTCACCGTACCAAGTGAGACCGAACACCACAAAACTTGTAACCTACTGGAATACACCCAGCGGTACACATGGCACCAGACATGCAAGAGGCATGGATGCAGCCAGGGAGTTTCCCCTTCCCCTCCATACAGAGTCCTAACCAGAAACACATCCTCATCCTTCCGCCTCCGCAATCTCCTGATGTTACATCCACAGCCACCAGCATCTGTGACACACACTTCGCACAGGCAAGGCAAACCATCCTGCTCCAGATGTGAGGCGAAGTCTTGGCTGTAGGCTTAGCAGGTGTTAAACCACTGTGCAAGTCTCACACCTGCTGAATTAGATTTACCAGATTCAGGTAAGAATCTCCCACTTCAATTCAGAGAACTACAAAGGCATCTCAGAAAGTTGGAGACATGCCCCCCTTCTCCCCCCCAACCCCCCATTACAAGGGCCTGGCTCTGGCAAATACATGCAGAAAGCTTCCAGCCCTCTGCCATCAGCAAGAACAGTCACTTGCCTAAGAGGAGAAAGGCACAAGAGGGGACATCCTCTTATTTTTGCTCCAAAAGTGCTCTTGACAAGCAACCCAGCACAACTCTTCCTTAACAGAAACAGGTGATGGAGGATGAAAGCAGATGGCATATACTTTGCAATGCCATTTATTAATAAAAAGCTGTAAAATGCAGAATGACTGTGGATCTTTCTCCAATCCAAAAAATTAACTGAAGGAATCCCTGATGTACCCACGACTAAGAGGATGTGTAGAACAGGCTTTCAAGAACAGCACTTCAAATTGGCTCCTAAGGGGCTGAAGTACCTCAGATTCATCATTCCCATCAAACGAAAAGCACAACCTGCGCCAGGAACTGATCACGGTAAGCTCTCCAACACGGCCAGCACTCTACCACCTCTAGACCTGGACTACTTGGGTCAGCAAATTGAGTCTTACTCCTGAGAGACAGGGAGGCTCTACAAATCCCAGAAGGGAAGGAGGACACAGTAGCATGTCCTACACAAGAAGCAGACACAGGATCTACGCTGCACAATCTCTGTCCGCTACATTAACATTGCTACCTTCAGGATATAAAGTCAAGTGCACATGACACCGCACTGCATGCCGGTCGAGCAGAAAGCAGTTGCTCTCGCAGATCAAGAACTAGAGTCCAGGGCCTGCACTTCCCTGTACAGCTGCTAAGAAAAGCAACACTTACAAGATCCACTAAAAAGTATTAGCTACTTTCTCATGGGGAGAGACAGGTTTATACCAGGTAAAAAACAGCGCCAGTTCCAGTCTTACGAAGCGACCACCTTTCTCTGACCTGCTTTTGTAAACAACACTAAGGATCTGAAGTTAATGGGGACTTACCACACTCCGCAGGTGCATTTGGAAGCTGAAAACACATTCAGGTAACACTTCAAAGCACTTAAAAGTCAACCCAGATGTTAGTCTGCAAATCAAGAGTGAGCCTCCTTTCTAGAGGTGCTGCACCACTCCAAGTCCCAGTGAGAGCAAGAGAAAGTTGAAACACTCAGTATCTCGGGAATTAATACTACTTAAGAGCCTCCACCACCATGCAAAAAAAAAAAAAAAAGTCTGCCTACTATACAGAGCAGAAAACAGCACTGAACAAAGGTGCTCTCCAGACATGAACTGGAGATGCCCCAGAGATACTACCTACACATAGATCATCCCCCCAGCAGGGATGATGGCATACAGCAGCGTTCAGCCACCAGTCACCACTGGGCACGACACTGCAGTAACTTGGTATTTCTTCCCTATGATACCGAAGGGTGACAGTGTCAGGAGCTCCACAGAGCCCTCGCTGACAGTGGGTCAGGACAAGGACTGCTGCTGGTAAGGTGGGCAGGTGACAACACAAGCTGGTGAAGCACCTTTTCTGCTATCACAGAAACTTCTGCACCTGAAAGAAGCAGACCGTGACATTCATCTAGACAGCACCATTCAAACTCCAGTAACCACATCAGTAAAACTTTCCCAATCCTTGCCTATATGCATTCTCTTTTCATAACTTGCCTGATGGAGATGGAATGCCTAGAGCCCAGCTAAATAAGGACTGCAATTTAGTAGTCTGGGATTCATATTGTTTAAAACGGGCATCACAGCACAATGTCTTCTCATGCTTGAAAACAAAGGCTAGGAGAAGAAGCTTATGGGACCACGCACCCTGCTAGCCCTCACGCTTGGCCCTGCTGTAAAGTTCCACTGGACATACTGCATCCACATCAGAAAAGGAAAACGGCACACAAATCTGCAAACTTTTTTTTTTTTTTAATTTTGAAAGAGTGAGCTTTTGTATATTTGAAGCAAATAAATACTCACTGAAAATTAAGAGTCTCACTCATGGCTTTAAAATTACAAAGCAAGCATTCACTCACAGCACAGACTCCCAGTACGAGACCACGGAGCAGACAACATGCTTTTTTTCCATTCCCAGAGAAAAATGCAAGAATAGACAGTATTAACAGCGGTACAAAGACTGGATTTGCTTTGAGATTAATTAAAACAGAGTAAGACACAGTACAAAAAGAAGTAGAAGCAAAATGCACACTTTTTAAAGTTCAGTAATATTTGGATAGCGTACAATTTAGTTGATCATAAAAGCACTCATATTGTCTATCTTTAGATTTCAGACTTGCTTTCGCGTTTGGTTTCTTGGTTGCTCAAGGAATACTGTTATAGAACACTTCTGTAAGCTATGTTCAAGGAAGTTGACGTGAAAAAAACAAAACACAGCTAAAAAATAACTTCACCACAAAAACAGACCTTTAAGAGAAAAGCAACAACCTGACCGAGAAAAAAAGAATGAAGGAGATGGGATGCCTTATCTGAACCAAGCTGAGATGAGAAAGGCTGAAGCCAAGTATTATGCAAAGAACAATGAACATTTTGGTCAATTCTTTTACCAAACTCAGCTGTGGCTGCTTAGTCCAGAGCTTAGTTTTATGCCTATGGACTGCCAAAATAGACTGCTGCAGGGTTTTTTTTATCCTTTTCCCTTGCATATCTGTAATCACCTCTGCTGTTCTCATCAAGCTTAGGAGCTGACAATGTTTTTTTTAATGCAGATAGTTGGCCTGGAGACTTGCAAGGATCGATGTTTGTATTTAATTCAAAATCAAATTCCAGGATTAGTTTTTTGGCTTTTGGGGGAAAAAAAAAAAAACAACAACAAAAAACCCAATCTTACTGACCTAACAATTCAGGTATTTGATTTTTATAAGAGACTTTTACGATCTTCTGTCACCTGCAGTCTGTCACCTCCTCACAGAGAATACTACACCCTGCAGTAGTACTCTACTGCAAAGACAGTAATACTCTATCTGATACTAGAAAAACCAAGTCTAGACCAGGGCCCTACAAACAAAACAAAGGGAAGCACTGTACTGAGACCAAGAAGGGTTTAAATAGCCAAGGTAGTTCCAAGTGGTTTTAAAAAAAAAACAAAAAAAAAAACAAAAAAACCCTATTTTAAACATATGTATGTATGTATATATACAGATTATATATACCACACACACACACATAATCACAGAGTACATAGGAGGATATAGAAGAATAAAAATTGTAGGTGTATACGCATACACACACAGAGTAGGATATTAAAGGGAAAAAACGCCTGTAGGGGTGTGCATATATAAAGACACCTGTAATATATGTATCTATGGGCATGTATAGATATATACACACACCCCTACAGACTATTTTTTCTTTAACTAATACCCTACTATCTTTTAATGAAAAAAAACTGAAGTACAGAGACAACTCTTACTAACAAGAAACATCTACAACACCATTCATTTCTACTTATCAATTTACTCCATTTTTAGAAAAAAAACCACAACCCTCCTCCTCTGCCAGTTAATATTGCAAACCTGAAGACACCAAGGGAGATGCCCATGCAATAGCAGCTGCTATAGACACACGGGTAACACTCAGGCCAAGGCTGTTTGCAGTGTTCATACTGCTTGCCATGCTGACAACCAAAGAGGTGGTGCTAGGGGCTGAGGTTGAAGCAGTTGAAGAGGTTCTTGAGGGCTGGAGCAGAGCTGTGTTCTCAATGCTGGTGACAAAAAGAATGAGGATCACAGAGCAAATAAACCACAGTGGGGGAAAGAAAAAACCAACCAAACAAAAACCCCTAACCAATAAACTTTTAAGTAACAGCAGCACATGCAAAAGATAGGCATTATTTATATACCAAGCAAGCAACTAGAGTTGCATGCTTGTGATTTTTAAGTATTCAAAGAAAATTATTATGAGTTCAATTCAAACCGCTATATCATCACAAAATTATACCACAGTAACTCAAATCTCACTCCACTGCATTATTTCTTGCCCTTTGCTTGTATACATACTCCTTTAAGATAGTACTTGTTCTGTTAAATAAACTCCTACATCCTTCCGAAAGGCAGCATTTGTTTTCAAAAGACAGGACACTGCTATCGTGATTTCCTCAATGCACTTGTGCAATTTAAAAGATTAAAACTGTAGTGCCCCACAACAGAGTCAATGTGGTAAACTCAAACACAGACCAGATGTAGGACAGGAACACAGGAGGATAAAGGAGTTCCCGGTTTGAATCCAGCACAATACAGTGCCTTAGCTGTAAGCCAATCACACCTGCAAAACAGTGTCATCAACACACAGAAGCCAAAACAACTCTGACAACAGAAAAGAAGGACAGCTGGACAAGTGTGAATTTTTAAGTTGCATATTCAGTAGGGATAGAGCATGACAAACCAAACTACCGGCATAAAGAAAAGCAGTAACCTACCTGCACACCCCAACTGGGATTGTACAGAAGTACCCCAGCACAGAACAAGGCAGCACCTCTGACATTTGTTTGTGCAACCCTCATCCACAGCACAGTGCTCACTACCATTTGCCTTGCTCTCTCAAATGCACTAAATACGCAGGTGACAACAATGCCACATGGCAAACTCTAAAACCATCTGTCATGAGGCATTTGTCATGACATGTATCACTCCATCACCTGCATTTTGCCAGCTAATCTCTCCAGTGGAGACTGCTAACAGTCCACATTTTGGAGCAGTCTCAGAGAGCCACTTCCAAAGATTTTTTTTTTTTTTAAATACATTTGTTACAAGAAATTCTTTCTGTATTTCATCCCCCCATGCCAGCATGAAAGTTTCCTCTGCAGTTGTGTGACTGGCCAGTCTCTGTAATAGCCATTCCTGACCTAGTACAAATCACAAGTGGGAAAGACTTTTTTTTTTTTTTTTTTCCACCAGGAGAGAGAGGGCTGGCAGTCCTTCCCTGAGATAAGGCTCCTTTTGGTTCCTCCTGTACTGGGACACAATGAACATTAAGAGAGGGTCTTAATCATCAGATAAACTGACTATGTGACAAACAGCTGTTCAAATGCAAACAGGACTTACCACATGCAATATGCTTGAAGACAGCCCTGAGGAAGGGGAGAGGCTGCTCTGATGACTGGAAAGGGAGCTAGAAAGAAATTGCAAATAATTTTTCCTAAAATCATTTCAAATGCACATATGTATGGATATACACACACGTATATAAAGACATATGTACATATACACAAATGCAGAGTAGGTAATAAGATATTAGTTAAAGAATAAAAGCTGTAGGTGTGTGTATACACATACAGAGTAGGATATTAAAGGAAAAAATGCCTGGAGGGATGTGTGTATACACACACACACACACCCCCCTACGAAAATGCCTTCTTTAGCTAATATCCTACTACCTTTTAATGAAAAAGAGCTGAAGTACAGAGACAACTCTTACTAACAAGAAACATCTACAACACCATTCATTTGTATTTATCAATTTACTCTACTTTTAGAACAAGAACAGTTGCTTCAAGCATTCTGCAGCAATGACTCCTAGACACATGAAGTCCAAAACCAGAAGGCTGCTCACCCCACACACACTTTTTTTCTCAGTCTTTCCCTGAGCAACTGCTGCTGCCTGCCCCCGAGCACTGGCATCCACTAGCTGAGGTAGTGCTTTGCTTTCACTCACTATGCTATTCCCAACATTTTAACCTGCGTAACATTAGTTCAAGCCATTCAGACTGCAGGGTATGTGCCCCAGAACTCGGCCAAAGGCCCCAACACACTCCCAAACGACAGGGCTCAAAACCCGCCCCACAAACCAGCAAATGAAGAGCATCTGCGAAAGCCCCCAAATTAGCCAGACTACCACAGAATCTGGTCATTTACTCAAGGCTGGTTCATACCACTCCACCAACAGCCATTTCCTCTTGGAAAAGGTGAATCGGAACTACCAGTTCAGCTTTATACACACCCTGTAAAACAGGAAAATAAAGAATCCCCTGCTGAAAAACACGGCAGGTCACTGCACCCACGGGCTGCTTCCAAGATCCATAGTCCCTGTTCCAGCCTTTCCCCTTCTCCGCCAGTCCGGACTGACTTCTGCGCTGGTTTTGGCTGGGTCCTGGTACAAAGCACCAGGAGGCCCCTCGCGCCCTCCTCCCCACGCTGGGATGGGGAGCGGAAAAGAGAAGGAAAAGCTCCTGCGTCGACACAAGGACAGGGAGGGCTCACTCACCAGTTACGGTCACGGGCAAAAAAAACAGACTCGCCTTGGGGAAGCCTGCGGCAGAGTCTGCCAAGTGGGGTGGGAGAGAAAGCCCTGTGCAGGCAGCAAGGCTGGTGAAGGAGGCGGAGGAGGGGCGCCGGAGGAGGGGGTGCCCGTGCAGCCCCGGTGAGACGGCAGGCTGTCCCCCCCCAGCCCAGGAGGGGAGCAGGGGAGCAGACGCCCACCTGCCGCCCAGGGAGGAGCCTGCGCCGGAGCAGGGAAGAGTGAGGAGTCCTCCCCCCGAGGAGGAAGGAGCGGCAGAGCCAAGGTGGCATGAGCGGACCCCAAGCCCCATTCCCCGTCCCCCGGCGCCACCGGGGGGGGGGGGGTGGGGTGGTGGACAAAACCAGGCGTGGAGTTCAGCCCGGGAAGGACGGAGGAAGGGGTCGGGGACGGGGGTTTGAGGTTTGGTTTTACTCCTCATTATCCTGTTTGGATTTAATTGGTAGCAAATTAAATCGACTTGGGGGGGGTGCCCAAGTTCAGTCTCGTTTTTGCCTGTGAACATAACTGGTGAGCCATCCCTCCCTGTCCTCGTCTCGACCCACGAGCTTTTTCTTGTCTTTTCTCCTCCCCATCCCACCCGGTGGGGGCGAAGCGAGCGGCCGCCTGGTCCTTTCTTGCCGGCTGCGCTGAAACCAGGAGATAGGGATACCGGGAAGCGAATCCGTTCCACCCCCAAACGGAGGAGAAAACGGATCTCTGC
>NW_010972579.1:2823543-2823789 GCF_000737465.1 Haliaeetus leucocephalus | reverse complement strand
ATACATACTAAAGATCACCCCGTTCATAACCTCGCTTAATACTATGATAAATGCCTCAGTTCTCCCCTAGGATCTCTTGTTTAACACCGTGCAGTTAACAACAAACCCGGTTTTGGGCTGGCAAAAAAGAACTATATACATATCATCTGTCTCCTCCCGGCCTGCGGTTATACAAGGACCAACAAAATGGTTAAAGACAGTCAGGGTCACATTTTATTATGCGGCCCTAGCATTGTTTATATTGAC
>NW_010972579.1:2817576-2823160 GCF_000737465.1 Haliaeetus leucocephalus | reverse complement strand
CCCCCCCACGCCACCGCTCCGTGCCTCCGACACGGACACCGCCGCCCCCCCGCAGGCGCCATCGCCCTCCTCGGGGCTTTCTCCGGGACCCGCTGGTCCACTGCTCGGCCCCCGGTCACCTTCTCCCTCGGGAGCGCCGCAGCCCGGCCTCCGCTCCGCTGCTCCCGTGGCTGCCACCGGCCCCGCCTCGGCCACCCGGGGCGAGGCAGCACCAGCTCCTCCACCGGCAGCCCCCCCTGGAGGGGGGGGGGGGGTCGTCCCCATCTGCCTCACTGCCCGCACCTGGGGCTCTTCTAGCTCCGGCCCGCAGCTGGAGCCCAGCAGGAACGGGGGGGGGGGACCACCCGGCCCCCGCAGCACATCGCCTCCTCCCCTGGGCCCCCTCACAGCCCTCCCCCGCTGCAAGGGGAGTGCAAACGCAGCCGGGACCGCACCACAAATCTTCTGGGCAGGGACCTACAGGCAGGCCACGAGCTGCTGCTGTAAGGCAACAGAACTAAAAAATCTCCACTGAAGAGGAAAGCAGCTTACCAATTCTGCGATTAATTCCTGAGCTTTTCTTACTGAGCCTGTCATGCCACCTCCTAGCATGTTCTGCTAACCTCCCAAACACGGCTTGGAGCACCAAACTGCTCTCAAGCGGAAGCATGGAAATCCAACCATAGGTCATCCCATAGGCACGCAGCGGTGAACATCCTCTGTCTCCTCTGTCCACACGCCCGAGGATGGGAAGCCGCAAGTGCTGTTCAGGTACCCAAGCCTAAAGAGGTTTAGGATCTCTACTGCATTTGGGGAAACACAAGCCTGAGAAGATTTCCTTTGTACCTAATCACCACTGAAACACTGAATCAAAAGGAAGCCGAGGAGAATGGAAGACGCACCAGGTCTGCCAAGCAAAGAAACTGAGGAAGTTTCTCCGTGGGCAGAAGCACAGCTAGAGACGTAACTCCTGCTGGCATGCGGTCAGGAGGATTGAACTTCATCCATTTGGGTCCCTTTGAGAATACCAAGCACCTGCATTGTTCTGGAGGATGCAGCATTTTACAGAGGGGACCCTCGGAAAGAATCAGAGAGGGGCAGTTTTATTCCCTGGGAAAGTGCTCTGACACTTACCTGCTTCCCAGATAGTGTAGGACAATTAAAATACAGCAACTCATTAGTGAGTAGGGGCCAATTTCTGGCCCATCATGATTCTAACAACAGCCAACAAATCCCTCCACTAGTTTTGTTCAGACTGTATTTATGACAGTTCTTTTGCTCTGCATTTTGGGGGAAAGCAGATTACACAGCTTGCATCTTCGATGTGGAGAGCTGGGTTTCAAAAGAATACTACAAGCCTAAAAGAGCACAGCATAGTACAGCTTATACATAAAGTAAATATTACATCATAAGCCATATTGCACGCTTCTATCAGAGAAAGTGGGCTTTATGTAGGTGCATGGGAAGTGGGCCTTTTGCTCAAAAACAAAAGAAAATCCTGATTTTAAAAGTTCATATACTAAAACAGTCACCTGATATCCTTTTTGATTCACCTCTAAATCCACATGTAGATTTTATTCCTTCACTGCCATCTGAATTCGTACTGCTTGAGGCACTTTTCATGTAAAACCAAGAAAGCTCAACTCAGAAGGCAAAGACCCTTCTTAATGGAACTGAGCATCTGTGACTACAATACACCTTCTCCCTCTTTGAAACGTCACAGCATAGTAAACACAGTTTTTAAATTCCAAACAGAGAGATTCCAACTTTGAAGGCTACAAGACGTTCTCCTTTTAGCACAAAATAACCCATTTCTTTCACTTACCCTCGTGTTTCTTGTTTTTCATGCTGCAGCACAGAAAGCCAGTACCCACAGCTGCACAAAGACTTCCACTGCTCGCACCAGTGTGCAAAGCACTGAGGAGCCTTGGCTCAGTCTTGGCAGTACAGGAGCAATCCATCTCAAGTGCACTACACATTTGGCATTTGGGGGCATCACATAGAGAGAGTTAATTATTGCTTTTCCTCCCAGTAACAACAGCAGAAGAAAAAAGAAACCCTCCTCGCTTCCACAGCTCTTCTTTCCAGGCTAGAGATTTACGGCAGCAACTACCTATTTTACCCAACCTACAAGGCACCTTTTGAACAATTTTCAAAGCTGGCCCAAAACCCAGATCATAAATAATCATCAGTCTAAAGAAAGACCAGAGGTCTCTGCACTACTAGAGATAGGCAGGAACACTTAACTTACTAGAATCCTTCGTAAAAACAAAATGTTTGTGATGGCATCTGAACTACAAATTTCTTTTTAGACTTAAAGACCTAGTGAATGGGAATATCCTGCCACACTTCAATTGCTTGTTAGCACTTGCATGGTTTCAGAATGCATATGTAATGACACTGACTGTATGGAAATTATCAGGTATTTATTTTGCTATTAGTGCCAAGGCCACAGTTGTGTGAGGCATTACACAAGCAGATGAAATCCTTGCCCAAAAGAGTTTGCAAACCACCTGTGTGTTAACACAGTCACTGCATTTCAAGCCTTCTACCTGTGACAACATCCTCTCAGGGCGCACACTTGCCTGCTCAGATCAAACACTCACTCAGCAGAGGGGTTCCTTCCTGGGGCCTGAACACTGAGCTGTTGGTGTCAGAAGCTTTGAAATCCCCAACTTTGTCAGCTGCTCATCAGCCAAGTGGCTTGTGTTCATCTGTGTAAAGGCTCAGATTGTCTTCCTGTGCAGAGCACAGAGTTTTGCCCTGTAAGTGCTGTGGGATACTCTGCTCATGCAGACATTTGAACAGCTGTGCTTGTGTATCTCAAGGTGTGTAGAGAAATCAAACTGTGAAATCCTTGCTTGTGGGGGGCAAATACCGAGCCTGAGGTTAGAGCTGAGGTAGGCTTTGCTGACCCAGTGTGTCAGGTAGGAAGCGCAAGCACTGCTCTCCAGCCTTTCTCCCTGGTGCATGCACACAGAGCGAAGGGCTGGCTCCTTCCAGCTCGCAGCGTGAGTGGGCACGAGGGTGACAGACACCTCCTGATCCCTTTAGCTGTGACAGTCTCACCACCCCCAGCTGAGACTTGCCGTGGTGTTCAATCCTGGCAGCAAGGCTTTTAACAGACCCATCAGTCAGTAACTGGATAGAAGCAAAACTCCTTGTACCTTTGAGCTGAACCATACATTTGATGACAGGCACAAGAGCTTGCCAAGTTTACTGGGAAGAACACTTCCACTGTACGTGCCAGTTCTTACAGTACAGGCTGGGTTTTAGACTGCAGTTGTGCTTCCGTGTGGGAGCCAAGCTAAGCTTGTGCGAGCAGCCCTGCTCTTTGCCATCCTCTTCCCCAGTGCTTTCCTCTGCAGCATTAATGCCTTCTAGTGGCATCTGGCCTTACGATACCACTCAGTCAAGTGGCTTCAGCCTCTGTGGGAGCCTGTTGAGAGGTAGCCATCTCTATGAAGTAAAGCCATCATTTTGACACTGGCCATGAAGTGAAAATAGATTTGGATAATCCATAAAATCAAGCAATTCTGAATTTCCATGTGCAATGTTCATCTCTCTCCCTTTGGTTCCTGCAGCCATAGCCTCTCCCTCTCCCCAGAGCCTTGGGCCATATCCCTCCCTCTCTCCCAAGTCCCTTCTGCCTGGAACAACAGGGATCATAATGCAGGAGGCCCTCATAGTACAATTTCCCTTATCAGTGGCTCTTAGCTATGAGCTTTATTTCATGAGGTTACCAATTGTAGCTGTCTGTTGCCTGGACTACAGTTAGTTTTGTCCTACAAGCAGTGAACTAGACAACAGTTTAATGTATCTTCTAGCAAGCATAACATTTAAGACCTAGGAGGACTGTCACCCTGCTGTGGGCAGAGTTAATAAATCTCTCAAATACTGCAGAAAAAGCTACATGGGCTGTTCCGCTGTACTTACTCTTCTTCTTGCAGAAGGAAGGGCTTACGAGGTTGTTCCATTCCCTTAACTTCTTCCTAGTATAAGAGAAGCCAAGGAGAGGGTGAGCTTCTCTGTCTGCTCCTTTCTCTCCTTCATTGGCTTTCAAGGTGGAAGTAAGGACCAGAGAAGAGCGGGCCCTTGCTGAGACGGTGGTCTGACATGCGTATTAGACACTTGCCTGATGTTCTAGTGATAAGGTTTTTGTGAGCAAGAGGAACTTGAAGCCCAGTGGAATGCTAGTTCAAGCAGCAGCTTCTCCTCCTCTTCCTGCAGAGTCTGCCAGATCCCTGGGCTGTGTTGCTGCAGTAAGAAAATGGACTTTGAAGATACTACTAATGCTGGGGAGACAGGAAAGCTGCAAATGAATTCATTCTTGTCCAGCTTTAAGGCAAGCGTAGAGTGTGTAGTGGTGGGGTTTTTTTGTGTGTTTATGGCCTCAGCAGTCTCCAGTGCTAATTACATGGGGCTGCAGCTTACAGAAAGAAAATAGAAATCTTTTCCCAGTCCCTCTTATTTTCTTCTCTCAACTAAGGCAGGCTCTGTGATTTCAGGAACAGTGCTTCTGCACCCAGGGGATGCTCCCAGATTCCAGCAGTCTCCCACTGGCTGCTCTGCAGGATCAAATGGAAGTAGAATACTAATTCGGTTTTGCAAATTAAAGAAATGGGACATATGCAACCGCTCGTTCCCTTGATTTCCTTCCTCTGCTTTTATTTGATAGTCAAAATGTAGAAACCAAACCAACAAAATCAGTCACAGTTCTGTACAGAACTGGAAGGAGTGGCTGAGCCACCAGGAGATCGTGCTGCCACCCAGAGGGACCTCGACAGGCTGGAGAAATGGGCTGATGGGAACCTCCTGAAGTTCAACCAAGGGACACGCAAAATCCTGCCCCTGGGGAGGAACAGCGCCAGGCACCAGGACACGCTGGGGGTGCCTCGCTGGAAAGCAGCTCTGCAGAGAAGGTCCTGGTGGACACCACATTGAAGTTGAGCCAGCAAAGGAGGCCAGTGGTGTCCTGGGCTGTGCGAGGAGGAGCATTGCCAGCAGGTCGAGGGAGGGAATCAGCACTGGTGAGGCCACCCCTGGAGTGCTGTGTCCAGTGCTGGGCTCCCCAGCACAAGAGAGACAGGGACAGACGGGAGAGAGTCCAGTAAAGGGCCACCAACATGGGGAAGGGACTGCAGCATCTCTCCAATGAGGAGGGGCTGAGAGAGATGGGACTGTCCAGCGTGGAGAAGAGAAGGCTGGGGGGATCTTCTCCATATATATCAATATCTGAAGAGAGAGTGCAAAGAAGATGGAGCCTGCCTCTTTTCAGTGGTGCCCAGGCTCCATCTGGCTCAGGGTGGCCCTCCTTCAGCAGGGGCTTGGACCAGATGAGCTCTGGAGGCCCCTGACAACCGCAACCGCTCTGTGAGTGTGTGATGCTGGCACAACAACGACAGGGACCGCCTGAAAGGGGCCTGAGCAAACGGAGAGGTGTGAAGCACACTGCCAGATGGGTTTTGCATCGCAGGGTGTGTCTCTGAGGCTGGGGGAGCTCCTGGGTGCGCCCCTGAGAGCCTTGTGATGTCACCAGAGAGTCAGTCACCCCATGACATCACTTGCAGTGGGCAATGTACATGCCAGTGGCACATACTGCTAG
>NW_010972579.1:2814674-2817566 GCF_000737465.1 Haliaeetus leucocephalus | reverse complement strand
GGGCGGTGGCAGCAGCAGCGGGGCCCCGGAGGTCCCTGGTGCCGGAGACTCTCTGCAGAGCACGGGGAGTGCAGCCCCCCCATGCCCCCCCAGCGTCTCCGGAGCCTGTCTGGGCAGTAGGACAGTGACAGGCGCAGCCAGCTCCGCTACCCTCCAGAGAACATCCAAGACCCGTCATGGCTGCGGAGGGTCCGGGAGGAAGAGCCGGGCTCAGGGGACCACGCACGCTGCCTCCCCTGGCTCCGCTTCTGAGCAGGGCGGCCGGTGCCCCCAGGGTCCCTCTGAAAAAAAACACCAGGGATTCTGAGAGAGGCCCTGGCTGGTTTCTTCCGTGCTGCTTTGCTCATTGCTGCAGAACTGGGGGAGTGGGAGGGATATGGCCCTGGGAACTGGGGGAGAGGGATGCACCCCCAGAAAGGGAGGGGGAAGGGAGAGTCCACTGGGCCTCTTCTAAGCAGATCCCCAAAAGGGCCAGTGCCTGCTCTCCTGAAGGCCAGGGCAAGGAAAGAGGCTGAGATGGAGGTTTGGGGGAGACCCTCCTCTCCTCTCTTGGTCCCGCACACCCCTGTGCTGCAGAGGGCTGCGATCCTGTGGGGAGGCTGTCCAGGCTGGGGGAGGCAGCCCTGGCACAGCCGCCTGCTGAAGGGCAGCTGCCTGCGCTGCCCATGGGACAAGCGGCCCCCGCCGGGATGTACCTTGTATTTCGGAAGTCTCCAGGGAAACCCAGAGCTCCCCCCACTCCAGGGCCTCCCCAAGAGCTGTGCAGTGGGAGCATGCCCCAGAGGGTGCCAGGCCCTCGCTACCGCCCCGCTCCATCCCCTCCCGCAGACCGGGTGGCTGGGAGCTCCCGGCGTTGGGGCTGAGCTGCTGCCCACACCGGCCTGCCGCCTTGGCAGACCTTGCTTCCCAGTGAGCGGACCCAAATGTTGGTGTTGAGAGTTTTGGCGGCCACATCTGCCCCAGCAAGGGCAGCCAAGCATGAGGTGAGGCTGCTCAGGGTGACCATGGGCTCTCAGTGCCTTCTGCCCCAGACATGGATGCAAAGACGAAAATCTCATGGAGATTTAGATCGGAAAACTGGCAAGCAGGAGGTGGCTTTTTGGCACTTCCCAAAGGCTCCCTCTGAGCAACATCATCTCATTGGAGGTCCCAGGCCATGCCGGGCATCCAGGTGGCCTTTTCTGTCCTTCCCCGGCACTCCAAGAGAGCAGGAGGCAGGATGTTTGCAAGCGGCTTTCTGGTACCTAGAGGAATATCTAGCCCTTGCAGGGCTTTCGGCAAAATCTCCCCTTGGCCCAGCAGCTGGCAGAGCTCCAGCCCTCGCCCGCCGTGCTGGCAACGAGATGGGAGCAGGTGGCTTGTGTCACAGCTCCCAACATCTGTTTGCTTAACCTGAGAGACATGGCACAGCCGGCACCAGGCCATGTTCCTGTGTTTCGTACTACATCCCCATCAATATTGCAGGATGCTGTGCTGCCGCCGGCACAGCATAACCTGCTCTGCGCTGCAGCTGCATTGCAGGGTAGCGTCGGCTCATCAGCCCACGAAAGCCACTCTGTGCCGGGCGTCAGCCCGTGCCGGGGCCGGGGAGGGATTAAGAGGCTGAATCTGTAATTGATCCTCACCAGGCAACAGGTGTTTAAAGGCTTTGATCTGCTGCTTCTTGATTGTATTCCAGCCCCTCGCTGGAATTTCTCACGTGTAACCGAGCCCCGCTAATCCATCCTGGCCATATATAATGGATGGCGGTGGAGTGAAGGAACACAAACGTGGCTGAATATCGGTAACAAATGTCCGGGCAGCGGTGCAGCAGGTCCCTCTGCCGAAGATCCCCCACTGCCAGTACCTGCCCTCTGTGCCAGCCAGTGCAAAACCCTTCCTCTGTCCCCAAAACCTGGCTTGGCTGTGTGTGGGGGCAGGTGCCGTGATCAGCTTTGGCCATTCTCGGCTGGCCTGAGGAGCAGGACGAGGCTTTGGAGCCAAGCCACCGAGTCGCTATTTCCAGGACCGGCGCCGGTGCCACCCACTGAGCCCCAGTGCTGCCACTCGATGCCCCCGTCAAATATTAATGTGCTGTTCACTGCGCTCTCTGCCCTGCCCCAGCGCTGCAGCCGTGGCTCCTGCCCGCTCCAGGGCTGCCCAGCCCCTTCGACCTCCCCTCCCGCCCCGTAGTGCCCATTGCTCCCAGCGTGGGGACTTTGAGGGTGCAGCTGCACCCACCTTTGGGTGTTGCCCGGGCAGGGCGGGACCTGACCCCCTGCACTGAGGGGGGGGCTCCCGGGTGCCTCCTGTCCCCGGCAGCCGGCTCAGCCCCCCCACGGCAGGTAAGGCCCCGCTGGGGCTGGGGCTGCGGGCACGCCCATGCCCTGGGGAAAGCCAGGCCGTTGCCCCCCGGGGAGCGGGGCGGGTGCGCCGGAGGTACGGGTCGCCCGGAGAAGGGCTGGTGGCAATGGGGGCAGCCCCGGGCTCCGTCCTCGGCAGCGGGGGCATCACGGTGTCTTCCGGGGGCGAGGGGTCAGCAGGGGCTCCGCAGCTCCCTCCCGTCTGCTGAAGGAAACGCCTGCCCGTGGGTCTCTCCCGGGGAGGGTTCCCCGCAAGGACCGACCGGGGTGATGTGCCGGGCATCCTCACCCGGTCACGCGTGGGGGACCCTGGGAGTGTTGGGGGCCCATCTCCCCTTGCCTGCCCTCCTCCAGGAGGAGGCCTGCGCCTCTGCCCCCGGCAGCCGCCCGGCCCGGCGGGGGATGGAGCTCGGCAGGTCGGTGCCGGCGGAGCAGAAGCTCCGCAAGCCCTCGCAGCGGGCCAGGATCCCGGCGCCTTTCTTCACCCACCCGGTAGGTCGCTGGCTCCGCCCGCGGCCCCCGGCTCGTCCCCTCGGCTGCCGCCCCCCTT
>NW_010972579.1:2812999-2813556 GCF_000737465.1 Haliaeetus leucocephalus | reverse complement strand
GCCCCGCTCTCCCCGGAGCAGTTCGTGGAGGGGGCCGGGGGGGGCCCGGCCGACTACGAGAGCCTGTCGCTGGAGCTCTTCATGCTGGGCTATTTCCGCATCCTGGAGCAGGAGCTGCCCCCCGAGGAGCGCCGCGGCCGCCACCTCCTCTGCTTCGAGGTCTTCGAGCAGCTGGGCCGGCACGGCTGGCGGGCGGTGCGCGCCTTCCACCGCGCCGTCACCGACGAGATCGCCGCCGGCCGGCGGGGCTGGCAGGACGGCTTCGACGACATCAAGGCGAGGTATTTCGGCTCCCCCCAGAGCTCAGCCCGGCGGCCGGGGGAGGCCGGAGGAGAGGGGGAGGAGATCTGCCGCTACATCGACCGCAGCTTCGCCTTCTGGAAGGAGAAGGAAGCCGAGATCTTCAGCTCGGAGGAGTGATGCCCGCTGGCGGGGGGGCGGAGGGCTGCGTGAAGCCGCGGGCTGCAATAAACGCCTTTCCCGTTCTGTCCGAGCTGAGCGAGGCTTCCCGGGGCGACGGAGAAAGCTTTTGGGCGGAGGGGGACCGTCCCGGCACC
>NW_010972579.1:2807739-2812976 GCF_000737465.1 Haliaeetus leucocephalus | reverse complement strand
GGGATCGGTGTCTTGACCCCCGGCCGCCCGCAGCAAGGCGGCTGCCGCCGTTTATTTGTGGCCGCCGAGGAGTGAGATAACGTCCTATATTTAACAGCCGGCCTCGGCGGCCACAGCCGGGGGGGAGGAGGGACGTCACGGGGACCCCCTGCGACCGATGGGGCTGGGGGAGGTGGGGCGGGGCGGGATGGTGGGGGGAGCCTTTTCCCCCCAGGCTTGCGGTGCCCGGCTGGCCGCTGAGGGATGCTTTCCAAAAAGCAGCAAAGCCGCGGGGCGACGGGGATGGGCAGCAGCGGGCAGCTCTGCCTGTACGGTGCCTTTAAGAGCAGGGAGCGGTGTCCCGATGCCGCCTAAAAATAGCGTGTTCCCCCGTCTCGGCTGGATCCCGTGTCACGCCGGAGTGTCCCTCCCCGGTGCCGGGACGGCGGCCACTTCCCTCCCGGCGGGCCAGCCGCAGGTCTGCAAAGCCCAGGTGAGAGCGGGAGGGAGCAAGCCGGAGCGGGGCTCAACCCAGCCCCAAAACCACCCCCACCCCCGAAAAATCGGTGGCAGACCCGGCAGGGCAGCTCAGAGCGTGGGGAGAAGAAATCATGGCCACCTGTGGAAGTGGGAGTGGGGGGGCTCCAGGGAGTGCTTCTCCTGTCCCTGCTGGTGCCTGTAAATCAGGTGCTGGGAAGGGGCGGTTGTGCCAGGGGAGGGGGGATAGAGGGAGATGTCATTGGCTTTTCCTGGCAGGGACACCCTTACCGCACTCCGCTCGGGCTCTGTCTGCTGGCAAGGCCCCGCAGCCATCCCCAGCACCATGGTGAGGAACGTGGATGACTTTGACTTCTGCCTGCCTTCGCACGCCCAGGGTGTGCTGGAGGGCCTGCAGCGGCTGCGCACCAACCCCAAACTGGCGGATGTGACGCTGGTGGCAGGCGGGCGGGAGTTCCCCTGCCACCGCGGCGTCCTGGCCCTCTGCAGCCACTACTTCCACGCCATGTTCTCCGGCGACTTCGCCGAGAGCATCGCCGCACGGGTGGAGCTGAAGGAGGTGGACCCCGGCGCGCTGGAGATGCTGCTCGACTTCGCCTACACCGGGAAGGTCACCATCAACCAGGGCAACGTGGAGGGGCTGATGCGGACCTCCAGCCAGCTCCACTTCCCCACTATCCAGAAGGTCTGCAGCCGCTACCTCCGGCAGCAGATGGATGCCACCAACTGCCTAGGTATCTGCGAGTTCGGTGAGAGCCACGGCTGCCCCGAGGTCTCCTCCAAGGCCTGGTCTTTCTTGCAGGAGAACTTTGAAGCCGTCTCTCTGCAGGAGGAGTTCCTCCAACTCTCCAAGGAGAGGTTGGCCACCTACCTCTCCAACGACCAGCTGCAGGTGCAGGAGGAGCAGAGCCTGGCCGAGGCTGTGCTGCGCTGGGTACGCCACGACCCGGGGCCCCGAGCCCAGTTCCTGCCCGAGCTGCTGGAGCTGGCCCACCTCGTCTCGCTGCCTGACCAGTACCTGCAGAACCTGCTTGCCACTGAGCCCCTCGTCCGTGACTCAGATGCCAGCAAGGCCCTAGTTGCCCGATCCCGTGCCATGGTGTGTACCCCCTGCCCCAAATCCCACGCCCTGAGCCGGGGGGGGGAGGCTCAGCTCAGAGCCTAATGGTCCTGCCCCGGCCTCTGTCAGGGGCAGAGCGATGCCAGTGCCCAGAAGAACTCCCTGACGCCACCGCAGAAGCTGGAGGAGGTGCTGGTGGTGGTTGGCGGCCGTGTGCTGGAGGAGGGCGAGGATGAGGACAGGGGGCTGGAGATGCCGTCCACCCCCAGGAACTTCGCTTTCTACAACCCCAAAAGCAGTAAGCGCCCACAGCAGGGATGGGGCAAGCACATACACCCCCCCCCCGCATGTTAATTAACTGTCCGTCTACCCCAAAGCCACCTCTTGCCAAATGATCTAGTGTCAGGAGGGGCACTGGGGGGAGGACAGGGGAGGGAAGCATGAAACAGGGCTGGCTTAAAAGCATCATCACTGTCTGGGGGGGGGGTCATCACTTGGCTCTGCTGGGTTTCAGGGCAATGGATGGCTCTGCCCGACTTCCCTGATTACAACAAATGGGGCTTTTCCCTGGTGGCTCTGAACAACGATGTGTACGTCACAGGTAGGTGCCGGGGCTCCCGGTGCAGGTTGGGGGTCCCCAAGGAGCGGGGATGGAGGATGGGGGACAAAGATGTGGGCACGGGGTGCTGGCGTGGGGCCGGGGGCTACCCTCCTCCCCAGGCAAAGCCCTCTCCTTGCTCCCCTCTTGGGCGGATCCGGCCTCTGGCAAGGGATGCCCAGGGATGGCTGTGCTCAGAGGGGTTGGCCCGCCTGACCCATCCCTCCCCAGGCGGCTCCCGGGGGTCCCAGAACGACACGTGGTCAACGACCCAGGCCTGGTGCTTCTGCCCAAGGGATGGTGCGTGGAAGCGCATCGCTTCCATGCTGAAAGCCCGGACAAACCACACCAGCGCCATCCTCAATGGTGAGATCTACGTCATTGGGGGTAAGGCCATGAAGACTCCAAGGGTGCTGTTGGGCCAGGGGTCCATGGGTGCCCTGGAGCAGTTCAGTGGCTGCAGCATCCTACTGCCCTGCAGGGACGACGGTAGATGCAGTGGAGGTGGAACGCTACGACCCCTACAACAAGAGCTGGTGTGCCATCAGCCCAGCCCTCAAGTACGTGAGCAATTTTGCGGCCGCCAGCTGCTTGGGCAAGCTCTACCTGGTGGGCTCCTGCGCTGTCAAGTACAACGCGCTCACCCTGCAGTGCTACAACCCTGTCCAAGGTGAGAGCTGGACCCACCGCTGCACCCCACCACCGCCTTCCCACGGAGCAGGACTAAGTGGGACCCCCAGGCAGGCGACACCCTATGCCGCCAGGCATGGTCCCGTGGGATGCGACCAGGTGCTAACGGGGTCTGGCGATGGCTGTGGCATGGGGCCAGGGGCCAGGGGCCAGCCAGTATCATGGCTGCCAGCAGCACGGACTTGAATCGCAGACCTCCAGCACAGCCGGGACCTGAGCTTCAGTGGAGTGGGATCCCCGGGGCAGAGGGGCGGGGGAGGCTGCCTGCCTTAGGGAGGAACTAAACCCCTGTGACAACGCTACCTCCTCGAACAGCCTCTGCACAGTCCACAGTGGTCTCCCCATCTCACACCACCACTACAAACAATATCCCCACTTTGTTTTATGCAAGAGCCTCGTCTGGGATGGGGTCTGCGGGTGCCATCCTGCCTGGCTGCTCTGTCCCCTCTCTTTCAAACTCCCCCTTTAAATAGCTGCAAGCTCGGCAATGCTTTTTTCGGTCGCTGGCAGCTGCATCCAGAGCCAAGGTTGGGACGTGCTGCTGACGGCTGCTCCTTGCAGATTTGTGGAGTGTGATCACTTCCCCCTTCATCCCCAAGTACCTCTCGGCCCCACGCTGTGCCACGCTGCGTGGGCTCATCTACCTCATTGGGGACAACACCAAGAAGGTCTACGTGTACAACCCAGAGGCCAACATCTGGCAGAAGGTAGCGGGATGCGGGGCTGGGCACAATCACCCTCTCAGGGAGTTGGGGGAGCTGTTCCCTCCCCATCAGCAGCCTACAACCATACCCCTGCACCTGTTGCCCCCAGGTGCCAGCACCCCCTCTCCCTCCTGCCCACTCATCCCTTGGCTCTATTAACTCCTGCAGGGCTGAAGCTGCCCCAATCCTTTCTTCCCTGCTCCCCATCACACCCTCACTAGGAACACAGCTTTTGCACCACGATTACTTACAGCGTTCATGCTGCAGAAGCCCACAGGACCCCCCTTGTTCCAGCACCACCCTCTGGAGCGGTGTGCCGGGCTCCTGCGTGCACAGTCCAGCAAAATCCTGCCTGTCCCCTCCACCATCCAGACCCCGCCACTCCCCACAGCATCCCCAACCTTGCTCCCATACAAGCACAATGTGGGGATGCTGCTAAAAGCAAGACACAGCCCCAGGGGCCCCCAAACCTTGCAGAGAGGATGGCCAGGGGGACGCACTTGGTGGGTCAACGTCCTCTGTGGTGGGAGCGGGAGGTCCCTGGGGGGGTCCCCGCACATCTCACCCTACCCCTCACGCAGGTGCAGCTCCTGCACACACTTCATGAGAACGGCGGGATGGTACCGCTGGGTGACCAGCTCTTTGTCACCGGTGGCCACTGGAAGGGCATGGACGGGGACTACCGGGTAGAGATGGAGGTGTATGACTGCGCCAAGGACCTCTGGACACGGGAGGGCTCCCTGCCCTGCCTCTGGCTCTTCCACAGCTCCTCCTCCATCTTCCTGGACACCTCCAAGTGGACGGAGGCTTTCCAGGGTGCCCATGGGTGGTAGGAGAGCCTACAGCATTGCCTGTCACCCTGCGCAGCTGCTCTCCCCCCTCTCGCCTCTCTCCCTGCTGCCAGTTCAGCTCTGTGGGGGGGACAGATGGAAACCCCTCTGCCAGGCTGGCTGGGGCATTGGGAGCACGTTCCCCCCCCCCCCCCCCGCCACTGCAGGGAAAAGGCTTTTCCTTATAAACACGCTTTGGCTAATGCTCTCTTTTAGTTTGTTTCTTTTTTTTAAGAACTGCTTTTTTCCCCCCCTCCAAAACCCCAGAGCTTTTCAGGTATTTCGAGGCCTCCCAAAGTGTGGCCCATCCCATCAGAGACTGGCATTGCTGCCTGATGGCCCCTTTCCCCATCACATTGACATCCAGTATGGGGAAACAAAGACAAGGAGCACCAGGGGAATCTCTTTCCTGACACCCAAAGCTCTCCAGCACCTCAGTGGCCCACGTGGAAGTGTCAGACACACTCCAGTGCCCCATGGAGCAGAATGACAGGAGGTAAACCAGTTTTTGGATGCTTTGCATCCTTGGGTGGCACACTGGCCTGCGGTGGGGTGCTTCAGCCTGATTTCTGTCCTGGGATAAGCAGCATGCACCCCGGGAAGTGACCCCAGGGTCATGGTGAAGCAGCCAGCACCCCGGTGGCTTGGACAGAGCTGGGCAGTGCCTCCTGCCCCGTCCCCATCTCTGCTGGTACCAGGTGGCAGAGGATGCCCCAGGATGGGCTGAGCACAAGACGATGCTTCCCCAATGGCTGGTCCCACCACCAGCACCGGGACATCATAGCTCTGCCAGTGTCGTTTGAGGATTAATCTGCTCTGTGTTAGGTTTTTCACTGTTTCCGAAGCATGCCGAGGGGCAATGCGGGGGGGAGCCCCCC
>NW_010972579.1:2804540-2807729 GCF_000737465.1 Haliaeetus leucocephalus | reverse complement strand
ACCGGGGCAGGACGGGCACGATGCGGGACGGGACGGGGGCTGGCGCAGCTCCGGTACCCGGAGGCCAATCTCCGGGACAACCAGCCCAGGCTGCCCTGCAAGTCGGTGTGCCGGGCGCTGCCCCTGCCCCCCCCGAGGCCCCCGCCGTGCTGGAAGAGCTGCTGAGGGAGCTGCACCTCCTGCTGAAAGGTACCCAGCGGCCCCGGGGAGTGCTGCAGGAAGGGGGGTCGGGGGGGTGAGGGGGACCCCGGGGCGGGAGGAGGGGACAGCGGGGACGAGGCACCGTGGGGCCGGGCGGCAGAGCCGGGCGCCGTCTCCTCGTGGGGCCAGGAAAAGCCGAGGTTCCTTCCTAAAGGCGAGCCCTGGTCGGGTTTTGGGGTCAGGCATGGTGAAGGAGCAGGCGAAGACGCGCAGGAAGGCCTGGGAGGGGCGTGAGGAAGAGGAGGAAAGCGGTGAAGGCAACCCACAGGCCGGGTCCCACCGTCGCGTGGAAGCCGCCTTCCACTGTCGGACACGCGAAAACATCTCCGTCGAGCAAAGAGGGCGGCAGGAGCTGCAGCTCTACTACATCGTGAGTGCCCAACCTGCTGCCCTCTCCTGCCTGCTCCATCTTCCTGCCCATGGGGGCACCCGGCCTGGCGCAGGGGCCGATTCTTTAACACGAGCCTTTCCCCATCCCCAGCCGGAGAGGGAGGGGATGTTCCACCGTGGCCCGGGGCTGAACCTGACCAGTGGGCAGTACACAGCCCCCATCGCGGGGTACTACACCTTCACGGCCACGCTGCACATCGGTGAGCCCTCGGGACCCCCCGCGGCCCCGCCGGGGAGGTCCAGGACGGCTCTCACCCTCCCCTCTGTCCCAGTGCGCAGGGAGCAGCAGAGGAAGGGGCAGCCGCGCAGGGGGAATCGTCTGCGGCTGCTGATCTGCGTGCAGTCCCACTGCCAGCACAACAGGTAGGGCAGGGCAAAGCCAGGAGGGGAGAGGGACCCTGGGCCAGGGAGGGAGGAGGGAGTCCAGCAGCCCCAGGGGAAGGAGGGACACACTCTCCCCAGCACCACCCTCCCTCTTCTGCAGCAATCTGGAGACCGTGTCCCGGCTGGAGAGTGGCAGTGACCTTTTCACCATCTCTGTTACCGGAGTCCTTTACTTGCAGGTTAGTGGTACCAGCTCGGCTCAGGACCCTGTGAGGCAGGAAGGCACCTTCCATGGTGCCAGCTCCAGGGCCGGGCATGGAGTCTGTTTCTCAGCCCAGCTCCAAGCCCAAAGGACACTTAGGGCTGAGGTCTGCTGGGACACTACAGCACATACTATGGGTGGTCTGCCCCACCGGCCTCCATGTCATCCTTTTCCCAGGATGCCGGGGGAGCAGCTCCTCCAGCTCCCAGTTGCTGTGCACAGGGGAGAGCACCCTCCTTTGCTCTGCCAGGCTGTGCCCAGAGATGTCCCAGCCCCATTATGCCCTCTCTCCCTCCAGGCTGGGCAGTATGCCTCTGTTTTCGTGGACAACGCTGCAGGCTCTCCCCTCACCATTCAAAGTGGCTCTGATTTCAGTGCCATTCTGCTGGGTGTGTGAAAAGATGCTGGGCATCACCCAGGGAACTGAATTGGTGCCAGGAGCGGTGGGACCCTTCCCTCTGCCAGCCACCATCATGCCTCACCGGCTCAGCACCAAGCCCAGGGAAGACCTGCTGCTGCTGCAGGAGCTGCAGGCTGGCCCAATACTGCTTGTGCTGCAGAACTATCTGAAGCTGGACAAAAAGGGAGGAAAGGAGGATAAGGAGGAGGAGGATAATAATAATAATAAATAATAATAAAAAAAGCCTGACAAGGAGCTAAAGGAGTTAACTTTTATCTAAAGGCTGGGGCTGGAAGTTTATATTGGAAAATGCTGCTGACAGTGGCAGCAGCCAGCTGCTTTCTTTGCAGGGCTCAACATCGATGCCTGGGATGAAGCCCCAGACCTCCATTTTTGCTCTCAGCAGATTTCCCTGTCCAGCTTCTCAGCAGCCCATAACAGATTATTTGTATCACTTTAGCTTCCCTGCAATGTATTAGCAGTGAATATTTGCTGGCAGAAGCGAACGTCCTTTGCAGCTAATCTTCAAAGCAGAGCAGTGTTCCGATAATGCCGCACATTCGATTAAAGCAAATTCCTGTCCCATGGCCTTCCACGCCAGGCGTTCCCTGCCCATGGCACAGGGCCCAGGCCGTGGGCAACTCAGATACGCTCCTTGCTTCAGGAGAGGTACCAGGGCCGACTGGGCGTGGGGCAAGGGAGCCGCACGTTTTATTTTTTAGTAGCACGTAACACTGGGCAAGCTGTGCCAGCAACACCATGAGATAGCCCAAACTGCACCCAGCCCCACCTTCCCCGAGGGATCCGTGCACGTACGCAGGGGAAAGCAGTCTCCTTGCGCTGGACCTTGCGCATGAGGGCTTTCCTGGCCCTGCCTGGCCTTCTCTGCAGGTTCCATCTCCTCAAGGAGCCTGGTGAAGTAGCTGTTGCTGCAGCTCTTCATGGGTGGGCATGTTTGGATCCGGGGGGGTGGGAGGGTGGGCTCTGGCTGTGCAGTTTTAATGCCGACTTCTTCCCCAAGGCAAAGAAAACTTGTCTCTGAAAGGAAAGATGTGCTTTTCCCCCCATCCAAACAGATGGGCAGCAGCATCCTGGCAGAGACGAGGCCTCTGCAGCTCCTGCCCAGCTGAGGAGCTCGTCCTGGGCAGCATCTCCCAGTTACCATGCGTGACCATGAGCCAAGGCAGTCTCGCTCAGATCAGCCACCGTCCCTTCCTACCAAACACACCCAAGAAGATACAAAAGGACTCGCTGTGGGAGAGTGGGGCTTGCCAAGCTGGTAAACTGTCCTCTGCGAGTGAGAAATAAAGAACCCAGTGCACTTGAACACAAAATTGAAAGTTAATTGAAAGACTTGATTAAGTCAGAGCTACTGGGGGGCTAATTTAGGTGCTGGGGGGGGGATTAGAAACTCAGTCAGCCCCAAGGGAGGGGAGCTGCATGTACAGCACTTCTACATGGGCCACACCAGGGTGGTGGTCCCAGAGCTCCCCATGGTAGCAGAGTTTATTTTCAGGAAACCTCTTCCAGACCCCACCCTACCAGGAAATACAAGCAAACCGTTTTTTGACTTCCACTAAAGCTGGGGTTGAACTTGCCCTTCTAACTGTCT
>NW_010972579.1:2789292-2804530 GCF_000737465.1 Haliaeetus leucocephalus | reverse complement strand
TGTCTCTGAAAGGAAAGATGTGCTTTTCCCCCCATCCAAACAGATGGGCAGCAGCATCCTGGCAGAGATGAGGCCTCTGCAGCTCCTGCCCAGCAGCATCCTGGCAGAGACGAGGCCTCTGCAGCTCCTGCCCAGCTGAGGAGCTCGTCCTGGGCAGCATCTCCCAGTTACCATGCGTGACCATGAGCCAAGGCAGTCTCGCTCAGATCAGCCACCGTCCCTTCCTACCAAACACACCCAAGAAGATACAAAAGGACTCGCTGTGGGAGAGTGGGGCTTGCCAAGCTGGTAAACTGTCCTCTGCGAGTGAGAAATAAAGAACCCAGTGCACTTGAACACAAAATTGAAAGTTAATTGAAAGACTTGATTAAGTCAGAGCTACTGGGGGGCTAATTTAGGTGCTGGGGGGGGGATTAGAAACTCAGTCAGCCCCAAGGGAGGGGAGCTGCATGTACAGCACTTCTACATGGGCCACACCAGGGTGGTGGTCCCAGAGCTCCCCATGGTAGCAGAGTTTATTTTCAGGAAACCTCTTCCAGACCCCACCCTACCAGGAAATACAAGCAAACCGTTTTTTGACTTCCACTAAAGCTGGGGTTGAACTTGCCCTTCTAACTGTCTGGCTACTCACAAGCATGGTGAAACCTGCTCCACAGTGCTTCCTTTTCCCCTTTGCCCTGAAAAATGGACAATAAGATCCATTTTATGGAAACAGTTATTAACTGTACCATAACACTGTGCATTATTGTTCCTAGTTGGAGTTATGCTTTCATTACTCTTTCCAAAGGGAAGGAAAGAAGAGTTTTAAGAGGAGGGAGGGGGAGAGAAGACAGTCAGAGAAGGACAAGCTGATACTGCTCTCACCAGTTCTTGCACTGGAATTAAGAGGGGCTTCCTGGAGGGAGCACCAGAGAGAGGGGTGCTTGGCTCAGCTCTTGCAGCGCAGCACACGGCTCTCCCCAGTGCAAGAGCTGTGAAAAGCAGGAAGAGAAGGAAGGGCGAGTTGCCTTTCTGAGATCTGCCATCAGGGTTTCTTTTGCCACAGACTGAACAAACTCCATACTACTCTGTCTTGGCTCTCCAGATGCAGCTTTCAAGAGCAGAAACAGCAGAGCATGTTACTAATACGGGCAATTCCTTCTCAGCTCACCCTGCAGTGTAACCTTACATCAGAGTGCACAGGCATGGCTGGGAGCAGAACAAGCTGGTGGAGGCGTGTGCGCGCACTACCCAAAATATGTGCCGGAAAGCTAGTGCAAGCTAGGCTGTAACTTGGCCCGTGAACTTTAACTGACTTCTACTGTAGCACAAATAGATGAAAGAAGTCAAGTCACCTGTCCCAAACAACAGGACGGCTTTTGCGTGCTCAAGAAAACAGACAGCCCAGGATCCAAGACCATCTCCCAAAGCTCCAGAAAACACAGGGAACAGAAAAGAGCTGGGGAAGCCTCGCAACCCTGCACAGGACTATGCACAAAACGGCAGGCACCACTGCCACCAACCTACCCAACCTCTCTCTGGGACTGCACCGTTTCTCATGCAGAGTGAGGAGGTTGTGCAAGAAACCACTGCACGGACCCACCGGCTCACCTCCCTCATTGCACTGTCTCACCCACAGGACGGGAAAGTCGAGTAATCTGGAATTCAAGTGCTTTGGTAGCCCAGTCTGTTTAGCTTTCACTCTCTCATTTGGTCTTAAGCCAAATTTTTTCTGGAAAACATCACACCAACTCTCTGCAGCAACAGCTGGTAGAGAAATGGGGATGGGATGAGATACAGGACACTTAATAGCAACAAGTACCTAAAACCTGAGATGCCTGCTCCTCAGATAGCACACAGACAAACACAGAGCCTGCCCTTATCTCAGCTGCCTGGCAGGTCCATTTGGTGAACACACTTTCCCAATAAACATCAGGAGCAAACTCCAGCTACTTTTGCCATATTAACAACTGGGATAAAACCTCAATGTTTTCTGCAAGCAGAGGGAAGGTACACTGCTGCTCTGCAAGCAGAGTTTGTATCACTCAGCTTCATGCAACCTCACAACCCAGCTTCAGAACCAAAAGATTTCCTTCCCAGCACTAAGAGAACAGCCCACACTGCATCACAACCTGGTGGCCTGGGGTACTGCACAGTCTGTACGCTACAGCCCGAATGGGAGCTCCCACTGAGTCTTAAGAGCTCAGGACTCTCCCAGGGCCTCACGCAAAGCTCAAAGAAACGAACAGCAGAACTGCACCATTTGGAACAGCTGGCAGAGTTCATGCCCACAGATGCCTGCTCTTGCTAGCACCTCTGCAAAATGGATTTATTTGGTTTGCCAAGACATTCACGGGGGGTTGACAGGACAAGAGATTTCCGCATAGGCTGATCCACTGTGGCAGCCACTTAGAAAACACTGCTAGCCAAGTGAGCTAAAACTATTAGAAAAAAAAAAAAACAAACCACCTTTATTTACACTGAAGAGCATCCAGCAGGACCCTCCCTCCCCTGGCCACACATGCACGCACACCGACTTCTTTATTCCCTTACATCCGCTGCAAGCTAGGGATCCTGCTGCCGCACTTCATCTCTCAGTGCTCTATCCGGACCACCATGACCGTAACGTTGTCTGCTGACCCTCGCTGTACTGCCTTGTTGGCCAGTCTGTTACAGGCAGCTTCATATCTAGCATCTGCTTCTAGCTTCCCTTCTCTCGTCTGGATGTTCTTATCCTGTTGGGATGAGGAAAGACGATGCTGACTGCTCCCAGCAAAGCACGTAGATGCAAGCACATAGTAATTTCCAAGCATGGGGAAGCAAAACAAATAAGGACAACCTCATGTAAAAGGGAGGATACCCTGGCAGAAGTACATTTCTGCAAGCTGGAGGCATTCCATTTCGTGTCCCCTGCCCTGACAAACCCAGCCCCCACGCTGCCTTCTCCTCACCTCCAGGCAGGATACAATGAAGTTCACAGCTTCTTCTGGTGTAAAGACTTTAAAGAGGCCATCACACGCTATCAGAATGAACCTGGAAATCAAGCAGAGACAGGTTCCAAGGCTGAATCTTTGGCTCCCCAGCCTCAGCAAAATCCCTCCAAGCTATTTTATGAGTTCCCACGCCCCAATCAAAAGGGAAGATGCCATAAAGCTCATCTGGAAATGCCTCGGAAGCACCAGAAGTCCTCTGGTGCTCCAGAACCTACCATTCACAGAGCTGAGGCAATTCAAAGTACAGGCCAAAGAGTCAGGCAAACAATGCAAGACCTAGATCAGGACATCCTGACAGTCCTACTGACACTGCACCGTTAGGCAAGACCATATACCACGCCCTGCTGGAAAGCTCCATTATTTCTCTAAGAACTGCTTCTTTCCTTTGAGTCCTTTTCATTCACATGTTTTCCCTGTGAAGTAGCTAATGCAAGAAAATAGAGAAACACAGCCAGCTTAATACCTTATGTGCATCCCTTTAAATCCTTTACATTTCCATGCTCCTGAGGTATGCAATAATTTAAATAGAAATATTAAAAAGAAAAGCAAGCAGCTTAACCCAGCAATAGAGGCATAACTGTGATCGGAAAACTCTGCCACAAGGTATTGCTGCAGGCTGCAGAATGTTCAGGGGACACAAAGCCCAAGGCCAGGAGAACTGCCTCCTAGCTCCTCACCAGAGGATGGCAGGGGACAGCCTGCTGTGCACTCCCTGCCTGCACAGGGGATTGTATTAACCAGGAGCCCTAACCAGAGTCACCAGACAAGGAAAACTACAACTATCGCGCAGAAGTGGCCAGACTGCCAGAGCAGCACGTCTCTGAAGATGTCGTTTCAGAGCCTGATACTCAGAATATCTTTAGAAATATTTGAGTGGATCACTTGATATGCAACTCTAATCCCAGAAAAAGCAGCAGTACTGGGTTACATTCTCACCTCGGAGAGCCTGCAGGGCCATACTGACCTGAAAGCTCACAGCAATTTGTCATTGCCAATCATATGTTAGTAAAGTATCTCAAATCTTCAAATATCAAGATCCAAATGCAATGGTATTTGTGGGTACCATGACTGCTAGAAACAACTCTTGGACAGGACAGGGATCCAAGAATTCAAGCCTTAACAAACTGCTTCATTCAGAGCACGAAGGAAGTCTAAGGCTCGTGTATGTTATCACTGCTGTGAGGCCGGTTTCTCCAACAGGAGCCTTCACAGTATCTTGACAGAGTGAGGCAGCAGCATTATCCCACTATAGTGGTAAGAACAGAAGCAGAGAGACATCAGCAGTAAGAGCATCCTCTAATTCTGCGTGATCAATCTGAAGTGCCTTGGCCCTAAGAGCAGAGCATACGGCGTTGTGCAGCTTGTGCTACTTCTGCTGAGCAGAGCTAGGATGCAGCCAACCCCCTTGTGCACGGGCATGCTTTACCTGTCGTTGTGCGTGAGTTGGCAGCGTTTGATATCTGGCACAGAGATAACACCACACCGTTTGTACTGGCCATCCCCAATGGAGCGGGAAACCTCCAGCACTCCTAGGACTCTTCCGTCCCTGCACAAGGAAAGAAAACACTGAGAGCCCTCCCCACACACGCACATCTTACTGCACTGGCTGATGGGACTTCATGGTGCGTTCAGCTGCCTCGTACAAATCCTGACCCACTTCCCCAGCAAGTTCAAATCTTCCCTTCAAAGTCTCTTTCCCTTTCTGCATGTTTGTGTGAAGCTTTGGGAAACAAGTGGAGAGGGGGAGGAAGAAATGAAGTCAGGAGAATTCAAGACTGCTTTCTGTCTCCCTGCCCGAACTCAAGTCCTGCTTAGCCCAGCAAGCCAGGGAAGTAAGAGTTATGTGCTGAGCTGAACTCCCAGAGGCAGAGGTTTGAATTCACAGATTATTTTTTGGCAAGGTATCTAGCCAACTGCATTTCAATAGAAGCACAGAGTGCAGCAGGCAAGACCAGGGTCTGAGCCAGCAGCCCCTCCTGTCCTCTGCCTATCAGGACACCAACTCCTATAGACTGGCTCAGCTGGGGGCAGTTCCAAGGAGCGAAAACCATGGCACTTTCTCCTGATCACTTGGGTCTTTACTAACCACCGATCACAGCAACCAGTTCTGTGAAACCCGAGTTACAGTCCTCCTTAGGAAGCAGTTTTGTTTGCTAAACTTTTCCAATTAACTGAGTGCTGCCCCAACAGAAGCACCTTCCTACACTCCACCTTTCCAACAATTCAGCATCTTCTCCCCCAACAGGCTCTTCTGTGCACTCTGGAAAGCCAGAAGCTCATTCATCTCTTAGTCCAACCAGCCCCGCTTGAGATAAAAGCAAGAAGTGAGGCACGTCACAGAGAAGGGATCTGATGCTCATGCACTCTGCAACTTATCTCTTGGGTCCAAAATATTGAATTACAAGCAGTGGGAGAGGCTCCCAGGCAGCTGGGGAGATGTTTCCCCAGTTCTGAAAAGAGCTAACAGACACTGGCCCATCTCTTTCCTGCGTGCAAAGATAGATCAGTGCTAAGCATAAGAAGCACCATGTGCTCTCCAGAGATAAAGGGAACAAGGCGCTCCAGACATGGCGGTGTGACAGAACTGAGCCCACCCCTCCCCACCCCGGGGCGGGGGGGGGGGGGGCATTCTGCTTCCGCGGGCACCAAGGTACTTCACCTGCACCGAGTCCTCTCTTGTGAGGATGCCATTAAATCAAGAAACAGCCTTCAGAGAAGGGAGAGAACCTAGCCAGGGAAGTCAGACACAGCTGCCCAAACAGCCATGCACACCTACATGCACAGGACATGCATTAAGATAATCCCGCTCTGGCTCCAGAAACCTCCCTCCTACTGCAGACCACCTCAGTGCATCAGCTAACCCTCTGGGCAGCAACACCAACTGACATCAAGGGCTTCTCATGCCCTCTCAAACCATCCCCCTTCTCAGACGACAAGGAAGGAGAGGTGATGTCACAAGCAAGGAAGTGAGTTCTGTTCACAAAACACTCTACAGTGTGCAGGAAGTCATAATTTCTTAAACAACCAAGTCCAGCTCTGTAGGTCAAGCTTAAGCATGTCCATGCTTGCACCACACTGCGAGGCTTTCATATGGGTTCCTGCCTTTGCAGCACAGCACCCCACTGCCATTGTAAGCCCCTGGGAAGCCAGCCCCCATCAACCAACTCAAGCCACTGAATCCTTAGACATCTCAGGCACCACTGTGCCTCCCACAGACAGCAACAGATTCTCTCTGGGCTGTCGCTAGCATATGCACTGGGCTCAGAAAACACCAGAAACTTAGTGCTTGGGCCCAAAGTTGGGCCAGGGTTTAGATTTGCTCACTCACACCCTTTAGGCACTTACCTGACATTTCCCCCAGCTTTCTGTATCCGCATACGCTCCTCATATTGGGTGGGGTTGTGCTCCTTACTGAGGCTTAAGGCTGCATGTTTCTGACTCTCTTCATTGTAACGACACAGAATCGCCTGTGCTGACAAAAGTCCCTCGTGACTAAACAACAACAAAACTGCAGCAAGAAGAACTTCTTGAGAGCGAGCTACAAGTTGTAGTGAATGGGGCTATGTCGGGCTGGTGACTGGTGACCAGTGGTGCTCCTCAGGGTTCAGTCTTAGGGCCAGTGCTGTTCAATATTTTTATCAGTGATCTGGATGCAGGAGTTGAATGTACCATTAGCAATTTTGCTCACAGTACCAAACTGGGAGGTGCTGTTGACTCTCGGAAGGAACAAGAGGCCTTGCAGAGGGATCTAGATAGATTGCAGCATCAGGCAATCTTCAATAGCATGAAATTTAACAAGTCCAAGTGCTGGATTCTGCACCTGGCACAGAGTAACGCCAGGCACAAGTACAAACTGGGAGAGGAGTGGCTGTAGAGCAGCCCTGCAGAAAGAAATCTGGGGGTGCTGGTTGGCAGTAGGCTCAACAGGAGCCAGGAGTGTGTGCCCTTGCAGCCAAGGGGGCAAACCCCATCCTGGGGTGCATCAAACACAGCATGACCAGCCGGTCAAGAGAAGGGATTGTCCTGCTGTATTCGGTGTTGGTGTGGCCTCACCTCGAGTACTGTGTGCAGTTCTGGGCCCCTCCATTTAAGAAGGATGTGAAGGTACTGGACATTCATGTCCAGAGGAGGGCAACCAAGCTGGTGGCAGGGCTGGAAGGAATGTCCTATGAGGAGTGGCTAAGGACACTGGGTTTGTCTGGTTTGGAGAAAAGGAGGCTGAGGGGGGACCTCATTGCTCCCTGCAGCTTCCTGAGGAGGGGAAGTGGAGAGGGAGGTGCTGAGCTCTTCTCCCGGGGATCCAGGGACAGGACACCCAGGAATGGTTCAAAGCTGCACCAGGGGAGGTTCAGACTGGACATTTGGAAACATTTTGTTACCCAAAGGGTGGTCAAACACTGGAACAGACTTCCTGGAGAGGTGGTCAATGCCCCAAGCCTGTCAGTGTTTAAGAGGCATTTGGACAATGCCCTTACTAATATGCTTTAATTTTTGGTCAGCCCTGAAGTGGACAGGTCATCAGTTGGACTAGACAACCATTGTAGGTCCCTTCCAACTGAAATAGTCTATTCTACTGTGAGATATGTAGCGTCACCAAGAGAGTGCTACCACACACTGTTGTTTTACACTATGGGAGACAACACAGACGTACCCTGCACCTACCCAGAACAAGATGCTTTCTAGGAACAGTTGGGGAGCTCAGGGCAACTGGGACATCCCACACAAACACCTCACCCTTCAGGGCTAATAAAGCTCTCAGAGGAACTGAGATGCCAGCAGTGGGCTTCTCCATTCTGCTTACCCGGCTGTCCCCAAGGTTGGCTATGTAGAGAATGTTGTCGACAGCTAGGACACAAGTAGCTGTGGAGCCATCTTTCCATGCTGGCTTCCTGAAGGGAACAAAAATGAGATTACTAAGTGGGGAAAACAATGTTTAAGAAGTTAGTCACAGCGTGCTCCTGGGGACTCAAGGAAGTGTCGTGTGCCAACACGCAGCAGTCAGCTAGCACAAGCCCCCAGCAGCTGCCTGCAAGCAGCTAGAGAAACAGTGGTAAATAGCGAGCTGGTTAAGGACAGAGGAGCTGCACAGAGTACTGCCTTCTAAACACACGGCCAATGCCCAACTGGTTCAAATACTGCCAGCCATGCTTCTCATATCAACCTTTCTTCACACTCAGCTCCCAGGAAAGCTCATCTGTGGCTGGAACAGGCTCAGCCCCGATGACTGCCCAGAAGCTATAGCATCATGAGCAAATAAGCACCCCAAACTCATCCTCGGGAGGCTCCTTCTTTGCAGCAAAAGGAAGGCACAGCCAGTATTGCCACAGAGTTGCCTTCCTTTTTGCTTTCATTTCCCTTCCTTTTTTCACCGTACCCCTGCCCACCTGTCTCAGTCCTCACCACCCCACCTCAGCAGCAATACCACTCATTCAGTCATTCTCCTGATATTTCACTTGCTGTAGTTAAGCTTGTATCTCTACAGCTCTAGGTAAAACAAGAAGCGTTTCTTCGATTACAGCTGCCAGACTAGCCCTCCCCACAATGAAGCCCGGCTACAGTGACACACTTCACTGAAACTAGCTTTGAGAAACTCATTTCTAGACATATTTCATCCAGTTCTTCCCAACTTCGAAGGTGCAGCTGAATGAAGATCATTCATTTCATCATCAATACAGCTATCACTAGTGATCCTTTATTGCACCTTTGTCGTAAGTCACATTTCTGACAAAACAGAGACTGGTTTGGGAATGACACTGTTGTGACAGACTCAAAGAAGCTTTTTCCTTTTGCTTGGTCAAACTTGTTGATCTGATTAGGATTAAGAGACTGAGCCAGTTTGCAATTTACTTAAAATTGAAAGTTAGCAGGCAATCTCAGAATCAGATGCACCAACAGCCTGTGTTAGAGGTGTCACTATGAAATCAGAAAAAAAAAACTCCACCCCAAAAAAATGTGTAAAGGACTGGTAACAAAGGGACTATTTTAAATGCAATCTATATCTTCCCTAGTCCACACAGTTGGTGTGCCAGTTCAGCAGAGACTGAGAGAAGGTAAGGGTGCTTGCACTCAAAACCCAGCTGGAAGGCAGGCTGGCAATTATCCCACAGAAAGTAGCTGCTGTGCTTTTCAGCTTCGTTTTAAAATAATCTGCTAGAAACAAGCTTAAGATGAGGGACATTCATTATCAACATCTCTGTTTTCAAAAGAGTTGAAGAAAGCAAGATTTAAACTTACATTGGGAGAGTTAAGTCTTTCAACACAGGGCATTAAAAACAACCTCAGAGATGTGCTCCAGCCTGGCAAGCACATACTCACCAACAGGAATGCAGCTCTAAAGAAAGCTGCACACAGCAGCCTGCAAAGTACTGCTCTACAGATGCCCTCCTGCCACTCTTTGATGCAGTCAAACACAGAGATCCCATCTCAGGCAGTATGGGATAAGTCACTTAAGCAACATGCTAAGTCTTTAAAAAGAAGGCAAACAAGATGCCATGGTAAGGACAGAGGTGCATTCATGGTCATGTTTTGGTTCCTTCCTTTACTACGAACATGTATTTTAGTCTAAGGGGTCCTACAGACCACTTACCACAGAGTAAAACCAGAACGTGCCGTGATCTAGCTCTAGCAGGCACTCAGCTTGCAGTTACAGCCTGGCACAGCTAAGCTGTGAATGGGGTTTTGCCAACGCATAGACACAACTCAAGGTTTCCTCTGCCCTGCTCAGAACTAAGGCCTGTGAGATGCAAGCTAAGAAATTGTCGTGGTTTAACCCCAGCCAGCAACTAAACACCACATAGCTGCTCACTCACTCCCCCCCCACCCAGTGGGATGGGGGAGAAAATCAGGAAAAAGAAGTGAAACTCGTGGGTTGAGATAAGAATGGTTTAATAGAACGGAAAAGAAGAAACTAATAATAATGATAACACTAATAAAATGACAACAGCAATAATAAAAGGATTGGAATGTACAAATGATGCACAGTGCAATTGCTCACCACCCGCCGACCGACACCCAGCTAGTCCCTGAGCAGCGATTCCCCACCCCCACACTTCCCCGTTCCTATACTAGATGTGACGTCCCATGGTATGGAATACCCTGTTGGCCAGTTCAGGTCAGGTGCCCTGGCTGTGTCCTGTGCCAACTTCTTGTGCCCCTCCAGCTTTCTTGCTGGCTGGGCATGAGAAGCTGAAAAATCCTTGACTTTAGTCTAAACACTACTTAGCAACAACTGAAAACATCAGTGTTATCAACATTCTTTGCATACTGAACTCAAAACATAGCACTGTACCAGCTACTAGGAAGACAGTTAACTCTATCCCAGCTGAAACCAGGACAGAAATACAAACACATGGGAAGCATTTACACTTACTGGCTGGATGCCTGCTTTAGAAACTCTTCATCTGTGTGTTTGAAGGTGTCCAAAAGGCATCTCTTCACAGTTTTCTCCACGCTGACTACCTCACCTGTCAGACAGGGAAAACAGCAACTAAGCTCCAGCCAAAACGTATCTGCCCTATCCCAGTCCCTCCCTTTGCTCATCCAACATTCAATCAGGCAGTGCATCTCTCAGACCCTGTGCAGACCAGCTAGGGCGCATCCTGGGCTCACACTACCAAAAATCTGCCCAGTAACGTGTGGAGAATTTATGACATACCATTCACCCCCACAGGCATATTTTAACGCTTGAAGTGGCACTGCCAAAACTGGCAACAGTGCATCTCACACTTGTTTAGCAGTTTACAACTGGCTACTTGTACCCTTGTGCCAAAACTTTCCCGGGAGACAATGCAGTCTCACAGTCCCACTGGGAAAAAGGGATGGGAACTGTAGAACTATGCCCAAACAAATAAGTTTCCCTATCCACTGCCATAATGTCAAGGCAGAAAAGGTGATGGTTGTCCTACAGCCCTTATTCCACTCCTCTCACCTTTAGGAAATTTCTTAATCAGGTTTTGGTGCAGATTCTGTGCTGCAAATTTTGAGGCTCGGACTCCCCCATGGCCATCAAAAACAGCGAAGTATGAGACACGTGTGCTGTGAGGGAACAAAGAGCAGCAGAAAGGGGCTAAGAAAGGCCATTAGCCAGAGGGTGGGATTGAGTACATTTGTCTCCGTAACGCCCTGCCCTGTGTCAGCCAGACTGAATAAATAATGCACTCCAAGGCACAAACAAAGGTAGCACACCTCTAAGCTCACACATTCAAGCATTTATGTGGTTTATGTGTGCAAGCACTGAGGTGAGAACTTGTAATTTTCCACCCCTCAAGAAAATGAAGGGCAAAAGAGAATTTATAGACCACAACTTGGCATAAAAGAAGCTAAACATTTCACCCCAAGGGCACTGCAAACTCGCCAGCACTACACAGACATCAGTCTGTGTAGTCCTACAGTTCTTTCCATGCCTAAACTTGTTGAAACCATGCTGCAAATAAGAAACTCAGATCCCTCAGCACACAAAGCTCTCGGGAGCTTTGTTAGTTCAGAAGCTAAATCCAGTTTCAGGATGATGCTTAAGAGCATTCCTTTAAATACACACACTCCCCCTTACACACTTAGATGTGTTAATTTGCTGAGAGATTTAAACTTTTCAAATGAGAGTTCTGACATCTGCTTTCTCTTCTTTGAGTGCTCTCCATTGCCACAGTTAGGGTTTTACACACTGTAAAATCCCCAAAGCAAGGCCCGATTACTTATAATTAAACTGAGGATCTCTAAACACCCACACTTACATTTGGGTAACAGAGGCTCAATATCCAGAGTTACCAGGCCCTCACAGGTATTTGTATATAATAGTCCCGTGATTTGCCCAGGAACACAGCTAATGATTCAGCCCAGGTCTCCCAATAACAAGCCCAAACCACATACCATGACACACGTGTAATCAAGAGCATCAGCTGCTCAAAGCAAAAAGGATCATATCATGCGCTTAGCTGAAGCAAGCTGGAGCTCCTTCACCCCTGTGATGGCTGCCATCCACAGCTTTATTCTGGCAGTTGGGGCCCACTTACATTTGGGAGGGCAGAGGCTGGCATTCCTCAGTGATATCGTTTAAGATGACATGTGCATCCTGCATGTCTTCTCTTTCACCTTTCCTCTCTGCCACATAACCCTTCAATCCAAGAATGCCCGCTGACCCTAAAGGGGAACAAAGCAGACACACGCACGCAAATCAAACTCCTCCATCTCCTCAGCTCAGGCTGAAAACCAGTAAATCAGTAACCACTTTCCAGCTTTCAGAACCCTATCCTAGCACTGCAGCAAAGTACTGCCCTTGTCCTGCAACAAAACATCTGGCACTTTCTGCTGAACAGGATATATTTCTTTTGTAACATGGGGTTTTAAGTGCCCCCAAGGTCAGCAGCTATAAAAAACACTTGCCCCCATTTTGGCAGGCAGCTGTAGCCAAGTGGGACTGCTGGCATTGGACAGGGCTCTTGCCAAAAAAGGGGGGGGGGGGGGCGGCAGGGGAAGCGTATGGCACTGAACCTGCAAATTAAACAAAGCACAGGTTTAAAGAGGGTGCTAAGGACAGGAAATCAGGGTCTGCTGTTTCCAGAACATGTCCCTTCCTTTATACCCCTGAACACATCTTATTCCCAAAGCTGCAACATAACAGGCGGGCACCTGCACTGAAGTCTAATGCCCTATAGGTAACAGCAAGTCCCTCTCTCTGGCTTTCTTAGCAGCCACCCAGTGGAGAGATTTGTGGATGTGCCAAAAGAAACTTGTGTAGCTCTAGTCTTCCAGAGGTTTCACAACCAATCCCCTCCTTGGCAGCATAGGAACTTAACCTACAAACACCAAGGTGCTTGCTGCTCAGCTTCTGCCACTTCAGCAGGGCCGGTAAGAAGGCCCAGGTGAGGGAGGCAGAGAGTGCCAGGGAGCTCAAGGGGCTTCCACAGACCGCCACAGCAGTTTGTTCCCTATGAGAGGCTGAAAATGCAAGCGGACTGAAGAACCAAAGCTCAGCTTTGGTCTGGACTTACTCAGCCCAACATCAAAAGTACAAATCGAGTACATTTGTTTTCAAACTGTCTGAAAACCTTTACAAACTTTCTTTTCCACAAGTTCTTCCCTGCCATTCTTCTCTTCCTCCTCCAAGGACTTTCTCTTCTCCCCTTTCCCATGGCTCCCTGCTGATGAGACCTGCTCAGTAGCACTGGAGGCTGAAAGAAAGCAAAAACACAGGTGGCTGAAGTCTTCCAGCTCTGTTTTACTTGTATAAATTCAGCAGCTAGTCCTTTTATACTGAAGCACTCTCAGGAGCGCAGGCTCGCACGCTCACACAGTATTAAGCGACCAGAGGTATTACTGAACAAGACATACTAACTGACCACAAACACACACACACAACTTCATTCAGCACGTACAACCCACGGCACACATCGCTGTCTAACCCAGCAAGTGCTGATTTGATCACTTTATGTTGTATGACCCTACCTCAGGCACAGTACCATTGTGTTTGGCTGGCAGGCTGTCGATTCTCCCCACCAACCTACAGTTTCTTAGCTACCAGCCTTTTTTGCAGTTAACTGCTCAGGAAGTTAACATTTCAGGTTGGAGGACTTCTGATTTTTTTTTTATTATTTTTATTTGTGTCCATAAATTGTGCCCACAGCAATGCAAAGAAGTGTATTTTATTACTCTGAATTTGCTAAGGGTTTCAAAAGACAGGTTACAAATTAAAGCTAGCAAACAAAATACGATTCCCATGATGTCAGAACCCTAGCCTTTTCCTTCTGGAGATTTATTCTCATATGGTATAGCAAATTATCTCACCTCCTCCCAGGTGCTAGCAAACACCTGGTTGCCTGCAGAAAGCCTTGCCAGACCAGCAGTCTGATTTTGAAGACATCTACAGCTAGGAACAAGAAGGCAGTCTGTGCCCACAGCCGAAAAGCAACAGAAGCCAGGGCAGTGGCAGCACCGGGCCAGCGCTGCCATCACTCTTAGCAAATACAGAAGTACTTTCACTCCCAAAGCAGGGAGCTTTCACGCACAGACAACAGGGGTCCTCAAAAGACATCGGAGGGATGTACTGCTGGGAACAGATCTAAGTTTACTTTTAAAGAGTCAGAATCCCAACTTAAACAATCGGGGCACAAACAGATCGCCATGACCAGTATCAGCCAACCCGGACACCAGCTTAACTTGCCGTGGGGCCAACAAAACAAGCTACATCAGTGGGTCTTCCCGAGAAGGGCAGGTCAGCAGAGGCTTGGTGAGCTGACACAGCTCCTTACCTGTGTCACCGCTGCTGGCTGGCGGAAGATCATCAAAAAGTAAAGAACCTCCTTTTCCTGGAGCACAAGAAAAAGGCAAGAAGAACTAAATACCTTTGTTCCTTTCAGGGAATAATGCTCTGTGTACACCCCTCCTGAGGCGCAGAAATTATAAAATGCCAGTTTACCAAAGCGAGCCAAATTTCCACTTCTGTTACTGGACGGTGGGGGCAAACTCAGGCCTTACATTTCTTTCAGGGAATATTTATATGGAACATATGTGGAACATCTATAACATTCTGGTTACCAAAAAAAACCACAAGAAGAGGAAAGCAACTGCTCTGCACACAGATGCTGACAACTCGACTGTCTTTATCCTGTCTAACAAAAAGGGTTTACACGAGTTTCACCCCAAGAGATGCTGATGCACAAAACACAGGAAGCCAAACTAACGGCAGGAAGGGAGCACTCATACCTGAGTCAGCACTGCTGGCTGGTGGGAGATCGTCAAAGAGCAGAGGCCCTTTCTGGGCTTCCTTCCCTGTAAGACACCAGGGCAGAGTCAGGACCCGCTGCAGGCATTCAGGGGTTGGTTTCTGGAGGGACTGCCCCCCACGTGAGCACAGGTAGGGTAACCGAGGAGAGCCTTGGCTATCTTTCTTCCATCTCTACTTTAGGCAGCTCCTACACGAGCAAAACAACCACCTGCCTGGGGATGACATGAACTTCTCTCTTGAAAACAGATATTATTTTTTTTTGCTAGCAATTCACTCAACTTGTGTTAACATCCCTCAGCAGCCCGATCAAGATGTTACAGGATGGGAGGGGCCCAGAAAGCACCAAATTATTTCAAGTAACACCATTACAGCTCTCCACGGACCCACGACCCACAGCAGCACAGAGGGGAAAGCCTCCAGCACGACCTAAACCTCACGGCTAACGCTTTGCATCTGAACGAGTCGCAGGCAAAAAAAACCCAAAAAAACCCCAAACCCTGTAATTTCTCCAAGGGTTTTTGAGCCACCCCCTCCCGCAGCCGCCCCC
>NW_010972579.1:2788848-2789157 GCF_000737465.1 Haliaeetus leucocephalus | reverse complement strand
GCGGGGCCCCGCGGCCTGTCAGGCCCTGCCTGGGCGAGGCCCCGCCCCGGGGCCGGGCAGAGCAGGACGGCGATTAGGCGCCCGCCCCAGAGGTGGCGGGCCCCTCACCCGCCACCGAGGAGCCGGGCTCCGGGAGGTCCCCGAACAGATCCATCCCGCCGCCGCGCCGGCAGCGCCGCCGCCGAGGCCGCTTCCTCCTGCCCAGGCGCCGCTCCGGGCCCGCCTCCCCGCCCCCCAGGCTGCCAATCTCCCCGCGAGGCCAATCAGCGGCCTCGGACCGGCCGGAAGTAGGCGCGCGGCCCGGCGGCG
>NW_010972579.1:2746374-2788819 GCF_000737465.1 Haliaeetus leucocephalus | reverse complement strand
TGGGCCCGCCCCCGCGAGGCGCCCGTCAATCCCCCCGGCGGGAGGCGGGGCGCCCCGTCAAACTCCCCCGCCGGGAGGCAGCGCGGCGCCTTCTCCGCCAATCGGAAGGCGGGGCCGCCCTGCCAATCGGTGCCGTTGCCTCGCGCCTTGCTCCGCCAGGCTGTCCCAACCCGCGGGGGGGGGGGGGGGGGCCGGTGCCCAGCACCGCCCTGCTGTGCCTACCAATCGCTGGCGGGGGCGGGAGGGTCCCCGCCGCGTGCCCGGCAGGGCGGGAAGGGCGCGCGGTGCCCCCTGGCGGCGCCAGGAGCGGCTCCGTTCCGGTGCCCGGTGCCTCGTGCGACCTCGCCCAGCAGGCCCCACAGCGGCACAGCCCCCTCGCCCGCAGCCCCGGGCCACTGGGGGCCTCCCCGCTGTCGCTGCTGCCGGCCTGGAGGCACCCGCCCTGTCCACCCGCCCCAGGAAGGAGAGCTCGGTGTCGCGGGGGTGTTTGCGTTAAATACCACATTTATTTCAGAACCGAACAAGCCTCACGTGCGCGCGGACGGCCAGGACCGGAGGCGCCAACCCCCCGGCCACAGGGCAGGGAGAGCCCGGGGGTGCTGCCATGGCCGGCAGGAACCGGAGGGCATGAAGGGCACAGCCTCCCTCCTGCAGGCCCCGGGCCTGCCTGCCGGCGCTCGCCCGCCCTCCATGCCACCGGTCCCCTCTGAAATTTCCCTTCTGATGGGGCTCACAGTCGTGCGTAAACCTCAGGTTTGCATTCTTCATCCTGGAGGGCTGTGGTGGTAGAGGGGACGGGGAGGGAGGGGACGGGAGCCTGACCGGGGACACGTGTGGTGCTGGCGAGAGCAGAGCTGGTAAGACAACAACGGTGGCCTGCGAGCCGGGGATGTCCCGCAGGGATGCTGCGGGCATCCAGTGAGCAGCCATGTCGCCCTTGGCCCCCAGTGCGGCGCCCCCCAGCCGAGCTGTCTGCTCTGCAGGTTTGCTGGCCTCAGGCACATTTCGGCTCTGGCTGGAGGACGCCCGGCCCATGGCCGCCCCTTGCCTGCAGCACAGGCAGCACCGCCCAGCTGTGGCCGGTGAACCCGTGTCTGGTCCCTGGCAGACGCGGGTCCTGTCTCTGCCAGAAGCTGCCTCCACCCTGGAAGAGCCTCCCCTCTCCCCTGGGGCACCTAGTGTTTCCACCCCAAGCCCCTTATGTTGAAATTTGGGATGGTCCCAACCACTCCTTGCCCAGGGCAGAGGAGCCAGGATGTGGCAGTCTGGGCCCCTGCTTCACCCCAGCTCTGCCCCTCCACACCCCTGGGCGGGCACCTCTCCCTCCGTAAAGGGCGCAAGTCAGCCTCCAGGTCTCTAAAATGGATCACAGGGGGGAAAATAACCCAGCTTGATAGGGAGCTTGTCCTGGGCAGGCAAGCTGCCGCCTGCCCGGGGAGCAGGGCTGGGAGAGGCAGCCCTGCTGTGGCTTCGGGCCAGAGCGATGGGGTGAGACACCCAAGGAGCTGTGGCGAGGCTGGGCAGAACCAGCTGCGACTCAGGAAGGATTCCCAAACCCTTTCCATCACCACCTGAAACCCAAGCTGAACGGCGCCCAACATGCAACGAGGGGGTCCCTGCAAGCCTCCACCCACCTGCCTGTCCGTGCCTCCCACGACACGAGTGTAACAAGGAGACGACAGCACCACATCCGATACACACACACACACACACACGCACCCACCACCCCCCCCACACACACACTCCACAAACAGCACAGGGAGGTGCGGCAGAGCCAAGGCGCAGCAGTGCCGTGCGAGGGAAGGTCAGTTGCAAAGGCGTGACAGCGAAGCTGGGGGCGGGGGCTGCCCAGGAGATGCATGGAGGAAGATGCTCGCCTTCCTGCTCAGAGCTGTGCCAGATGCCACTGGCCACTCAGGAAGCCCCGAATGAAAGCATCCCCCCATGGGTGAGAGATGGGAGAAGGAGGAGAGGGAGAGCTGCTGCTGGGGAAGGTGGGAAGCGGTGATGGCTGGAGGAGAAGGTCTTTTCGGCAAAGCCACCTCCGCCATGGGAAGCCCCCTGGATTAACGTGCCGACGGAAGCAGGATGGGAAGGAGGTGGGCGCTCACTTCTGCAGGAGGGGAAGAGGAGTGAGAAAACGCCAGCTACAACAGTAAAAATAAGTCCCATCCCCACCCTGACACCCCCACACCAGGCTCTCCCATGCTGCTTCGACCTGCTTCAAGTCTGTTGTCCTGCTAGGAGGAGAAAGGATGTGACAGCCCTTTTTGGAAAGGGCGACAAGGATCCTGTAGATTAGGATGGTCGTTCCTACCCCAGCTCCTGGAGAACTTTCCCATCTGGCTTTGGAAGCAGCCACTTGAACCTCCACACTCCCCACAGGGATGGGACCCTTAGCATCCTGCCCTAAGAGGGGGGGAATCCCTTTGGACGAAGCCCCAGGCTGGGACAGTGGAGGTGGCCTGTGTGCTTTTGGTCAGGAAGGACAGCCCTGCATGAGGTGACAGGCAGACCCGTCCCCAGAGCCCTCCTTTTCCCTCCAGCAGGACCAAGCTCTGAAGGAAGGTGACCCATCCGCATGGATGTGGGTGCCCCGGCCAGCTGAGATGGTAGGCTCCCCCCCTTCCAGAGGTAGATGGGGCAGGTAGGAATTGCCTCCTTTGGGAAGACATGGTGGGCTGTCCAGCCACCGCTCAGGGGAGTAGTTTAAGCTGCAGGGGGGGCAAAGCAGAGGGTTGGGGAAGGGTGGGGAGCAAGGGCGAGACCTCAGCTGCCGGGCATATGCCGGGGATGTCCCGGGGAAGGCATCTCCGGGACCCTGGCCCACCGCCAAGGCTCTCCCCTGCCTGGGGGAGGTGTTGTCTGGGGGCCAGGACCCAACTTATGGGATTTTTGTGACGTAAATAGAAATAAATACTTTATAAATATCATCTTAAACTACCGACACCTGATCTTACCCTGCCATCTCTTGCAGAAACATCAATAAACTAGGAAATCCCCATACCTAAACTACCACTTTCCCTTCACGTGGAGGCAATTCCTCCTGCTCTTCCACCTCCAAGCTCTACCGCACTCCCACCTCTGTAGATCAAAGACCAGCTTTTAGCCGAAACCGCCCTCCTCGCTCCCTCCCCTCTAACAGGGACCTTTCTAGAGCGTTACAGATGGTGTGACATGAAGGTCACCCATGGGGGGACAGGCAGAAGATGGCATGCGCATGAGAAATCCTGCCCAGGTGGGTCCAGGCTTTTGCAGCTACGAACGGAAGTGAGTTTCCCCCGTGAAGATGTGAATCGAGACAGATCCTTCCATGGAGCAGACAGCTGGGGCAGCAGATGGTGTGAGAGATCAGACGTTAACATGGGGAGTCTTGAGACAGAATCAGCTATCTTATCCTGTTGGCAGATGGATGAGGTGGAGGGTGTTTTTCAGGTTAGATTCTCATCTGGGCTGTTCTCCTTCTGGACAGCTTGGATCTGATTTGGAAAACAAGGGACAAAAGGGGTCAGAGATGTGGACAAGGAGAGGTGTGGTCCCCTGGGTCTGGTGTCCTGGCTCCAGGCTGGTGCTTGAATCCAGCCAGAGCTGGAGGGACACAGAATTAATGTGTCTTCAGCCAGAGCACACAAATTTCTGTGCATTTACTTCTATTCCGCTAGTCTTGCCACTTGAGATGGTCTCAAGAACTTCGTGAGATGCTCTCAAGAACTACATGAGATGCTCTCAAGAACAGGCAAGGGCCAGTGTCCCTGCTGCCAGGCATGGATGTTGCTTTGAACTCAGCACAACAACGCCTCTGTACCAGCCGGGATCTGGCCCTAGACTGAAGCATTTAAGTGGGGAGAAGCTGAAATCAAGGTTAATACAGACCAAGTTTTGCCAGCTGAGAGCCTGTCCAGGCACACCTCTGTGCAGGTGCTCCCCACACCTGGCTGGGGGGGGCTGCAACAGGGAGAGCTGGGAACAGGGCAGGGAGCACACTTGGCTGCCTGCAGACCCCCCACCAAGGGCTTCCCTGCACCCCCCTTCCCCCAGCTTCCCCCAGTACCTTATGGACCCAGCCAGGAGGGGGTTGAAGGCGTAGAGCCAGTCGTGCATGTCCTTGTCGCTGCTTGCCTGCAGCAGGATGCCCCGGTGCTCCGTGCACACCGCAAACGTGTTCGGGGTCTGCCAGGGGAGAGCTGGGGCTGAGTCCCTTGCCCGAGGGGGTGTGCGGAGTGGGGCTGGCTGCCGGCGCCCTACCTTGAGCATGGCCTGCTGGTCCTCGCTGTACTCCACCTGGGCCTTGGAAAGGTTGAGTATGGCCCTCTCAACCGCGTCCTTGTCCGAGTTGTAGATGTAGACGTACGGGCGCCGGACCACCACAAAGCGCTTCACCCACCCGTTGGTGTGGGGCTCCAGGAAGTGCAAGTAGCCCTTTTTGGAGACGATGGGGCTGCAGAAGGGACCGAGGTCAAGGTAGGATGCGGACCATGAAGAGGTGGCAATGGTAGGTCATGGTTCCCCCCAGCCCCAAGGCACTTCCCTCACTGGCTGCCCCAGCTGCTCCTACCTGACCCGGATCTCCTGGATGTCAGGCACCAGCAAACGCTGGGGCTCCTTCTCCTCCTCAGGCCGGCGGGCCGGGGACTTCTTCTGCTCTCCTTCTACTGCAGGCTCCAGGTCAGGGCTCTCCGCCCTGGAGGAGATCTGGGGGGGTCTGGGGAGGGAGGAGAGGCTGGGGTGTAGGAAGAGTGATGGCTGGGGAACACCTGTCGACCAGGACTGCATGCCAGTGGTACAGCTGCCCTGCTCAAGGGATGCCAAGGCATCACCCGAATGTCCCGGCCACCTTCTTACCTGACCTCCATGGCGTTGTAGCGTCCTTCCACCAGTGACGGGCAGGTCGAGGAGGGGGTGAGAGTGGTGACCCCCAGAGCTGGCATGGAGGGGTCTCTTATTAGGGTCACGGACATTTCAGACAGCTGTGGAGAAGCAGAGGTGTGGACTTGAGTTTCTGCCCGAAGCCGGACACAGGCAAAGGACCAGGTGCCTGCTCATAACAGGGACAGGCAAGACCTCCAGCCAGCCAGGTCCTCTCCTGGCACTGTCCTGAGAGCCAACAGCTCTAGGAACACCAGGGTGAGTGGAGGGAGTAGGGACCCCGGAGCAGGGACCACTCAGGCCATGGTGCCCATCTGGTCCCTGCCAAGCCAGTTCCCACCAGCCACGTATCCCTCCCGGCCCCTGCCAGCCCGGTGGAGCCCAGGCAGCGGCAGTACCTTGCTCTCGCTGGCGCTAATGCAGACATGGCTGTGGCTGTACTCCCTGTTGAAGGTGTGCGTGAGCAGGCGCAAGCACTGCGGAGAGAGGAGGATGATGGTGGGGCAGGAGGCACCTTCCTCCACCCTCCTCCTCCCACTCTTCTTGGGCTTTGTCCTGCCGCAACCCCCTCCCACCCAGTGGAAGCCGCTTCCTAACTTCATCCCCGCAAGCTGGGGATGCTACAGGATGGTACCTTCACAGCCAGCTCCTTCTGCCTCTCACTGGGGGTCTCAGTGGGAGAGATGCGGCCCTCAGGGGCCCCGTCGACAGAGAGCGGGGAGGAGATGCTGGAGGTGCTTCGGGACTCGGAGTCCTCACTGGAGCAGGGGGAGAGGGTCTCCAGGCCCAGGCGCTGGGTTGTCTCCAGCTTCTCACGCAGGAGCAGGTAGTGCCTAGTCTTCTCCACCTGGGCACAGGCAGCCAGGCTCAGGGGTGGGCCCCTTCCCCCAGCCAGCATCCTTTTGAGGACCATGCTTCCCAGGCCCCATTAAGCCCATCTGCTCATTAGCTTCGGGTTGCTGGGACCCAGCTAGCAGCAAGCACTGATGGTACAGCCCCACTCCTGCCTCCTCCCACAACTGGGAGGGCTGAGACACCCAGCTGGCACCGGCAGGGCAAGGGGCTGACTTGCAAATTGCACCATCTTGGCCCGTTTCTAGCCCAGACTCTTACTTCTTGCAGGAGGCTGAGTTTCTCCAGCTCCCACTGATGGTCAAGGATGAGGCTGTCGCTGCGGGGCCGCCAGCCAGCCAGGTTCTCCTCTCCCCGCACGTAGGCTACAGAGGTGTCCAGTACACGCCGGCGCCGTCTCTGCATGCCTGTGGGGACAGACACACAGCTGGGGGGACAGACTCACAGCCCCAACCACCACACTGTGCCTCCTGGCCTCATGGTGAACACCCAGGCAGAGACACAGCACCCACCTGGGCTGCCGGCATCGGCCACACGGCAGAGGCTGAGTTCATAGACTCCTGTCACGCGGTTGCTGCAAGCAAGGGGAGATGAGGTGTTACTGGCTCTGCCCCATCCCCATGCCCCTGTTATTTCGCCCAGGCTGCTGGGACGCCCCAGTCCCCAGATGATGGCTCTCCTCCCCCAGAAAGGCATGAGCATCCTGGTACCTCTCGGAAGCCCGCAGGGTGCCGCTGCCAAAAAGGTTGCGGATGGAGCGGGAGGCAGGAAGCTTGGCATCCCGGGAGTAGAAAACCATGCAGAAGTCTTTGGTGATGACGGCGGGCTGAGTGCAGTTCTCCATCTGCAGCAGGGCAGGGGGGGAGACGTCAGGGGAGCTGCAGCCTGGGAGCCCAGCGGGTCTTTCCCACCCCTGGTGGCCAGCCATTTCCACTGCTGGGGTCCCCCAGGGCCCCCAAGCACCAGGTTGAATCCTGCACCCCATTAGCATTGGTGCCAGCTAAGGAGGGGTTCACACTGGCTGCACCCCGATGGTGGGGGAAATACCAGACTTTGTTGGCATTATAATGGCCCCGACTAAGGTCCTTGCCTCGATGTAGGCAGAAAGGGTGATGTAGATTTTCTCCCGGTATGGGGTGACACGGTTAAGCAGCAGAGAGTTGTGCATGGAGCTATCCCACGCTGCCTCAAACTGGTAGAAAGTCCTGCCAAAAAAAAAAATAGCAGAGCCGGTAAAACACCCCCCCCAGGACCCCAAGCAAGCGAGCAAGGAGATGCCATCGTCCCCCCCCGCAGCGCTGCGGCAGGCCTGCAAGGACACATGGACATGCACACGCGGTGGGGACAGATGGGGACAGCCACTCTGGAGGACGCAGGCTCAAGGCAAAGGGGGACAAGGCGTGGCGGGAGGGGGACGCGGCACCCTCGAAGCGGCACCCTTGAAGCGGATTGGGGTTTTTGGGGAGGAGGGACTGCGGGAGGAGTGGGGGCTCAGCTGGAGTGCAGGCAAGGCAGGGCAGGCTGGGAAGGCAAAGGAGGGTGCATGCCCCACCCCCGTGCTTGGAGTGGGGGGCTGCCACCCCCAGCACGCCCGGGCCAGGTCCCCACCATCCAGCCCCGGGGTACGCAGCACCTCCTGGCCCCCGCCAGGAGAGGCTGTTGCCCTTCAGGTGACAATGGCCAGAAGGGAAAGGAGGGAGGATGCTCAGCAGTGGGGGATTGCTGCCAGCCCACCCCTGGGAGAGCAGCCCCCCTGCCAGACAGGTCCCCTTCCCCAGCACTGCCCCCATCTGCCAGCCCTGAGCCCCGGCGGGACCCGAGGACCACAATTTGGTGACTGGCTCCTGTCAGGCTGTCTCCCCTGGCTCTTGCTCTGCCCTGATCACCAGCCCCATTCCCACCAGGCTGCCTCGCTCCCCTCGCTGTGTTTTCCATGGCTCCCAGGCTGGGAGAAGGAGTGGGGGACACCCGGCTCCACTCGCCCGGTGCCTATGGTGTCCCACAGAGGACGGTGCAGCCACCCAGAGCAAGAGTGGCAACCGCCCTCTTCAGGTCAAGGAATCAAGGTGGGGGGAAGCAGGAGGCGGCTCTGGTTCGAGAGCATGGGGGATCCCCATTTCACCCCCTGCCCCACTCCTGGGCTCCCTCCCAGGCCAGCCTTCGGGTTATGGGACACCCACTCCCCAAAGCCATCCAGAGCTGCCGCAGCCCTGGCTCCCGCCTGAGCATCCTCAGGAAGCCGTGCCTCAGCCATGTCTCAATGAGAACGCTTCAGCACATCCCTGAAGCAGCATCTAGGCAGCTGAGGGGCTCTTTTAACAAGAGCTGGGGCAGCCAGAAGGAGCAGGGAGAGGCTCTTGGCTGCGATTGTCCTCGCATTGAAAGAAGAGGGAGAGTGACGCTTTCAGGTGTATAAAATACAGAAAAAACCCCATGTGAGACAGAGCCAAGGCGAAGGATCGCTTTGCAGACACAGGTAGCTTGAGAAGACAGTGCTCCCCAGGGAGGAGGAGGAGAAGAGGAGCCTCAGGGGAGAGGGGAAAGAGCTAAAAGCGAAGGGAGAAGGCAAAGGAGAAAGAGAGAAGCAGGAGGGACGAGACCGAGCGGGTGTGAACAAAATACCTAGTGTCATTTCCGAACGAAATGCTATAAGTGGAAGGCGACCCAAGGACAAACACACACACGTACACACACAGAAAAACGAAAGGTCAGAAAGCATCATCTGTACGGGGCTGGCGCGGGAGCGGTGCTGCAAGGAAGGGGAGCCCCTCTCGAGGAGGACTTGCCCCATATTGGCACCACTTGCTAAAGGAGCTCCTGCCTAGGTGGACCCTGAATTGGAGCCCAGAAGGAGCTCGGTGAGGGCAGACAGAGGTTTACCTGCTTGGGTGAACACCCTCTGCCTCCCACCTTCCTCGTGGTCCAGCAGCTGGGAAGCAAGCACATGCATGCTCCCCATCCCCTTAACTCTGCCCTTGCTGCCATCTCAGGGCAAGGAGCTCCTGCTCAGCGCAGCCCCCCGAAGATGCCCGTCGTGGGGGACCAGCCATCCCACCACCACCCACGCAGCAGGAGATGATTTCTTGGCCTGTCCCCTGGTCCACAGGGAGGGCATCACTGTGCTGAGAGCCCACAGGCAATGTCAGTGTGAACCCGCATGCTCCTGCAGCGGGGGGCTAGATCCATGCTGGATCCGTCCCCCTGCAACCCAAGGGGACAGGGTGCCACTAGAGGGACAGCTCTGCCCTTGGGCATCTCCGAGCAGGACCGGCTTCTAGCTGCTGTAGGGAGGACAACCTCCCAGGCACAAAGCTATGGAGCCCACCAGGACTTGGGAGACCCCATCCCCTGTCTCCCAGATGCATCCCCCTCTTCTTCCGCCGTGGGGCACGGTGGCAGGACGCCCCCTCCTCTGGGGCCTCAGTGATGCTCCCGTCCAGAGGCTGGCAGCAGCATCTGGGTCAGGTGGCTCTTGCCCACGCGCCGCATGCCAGGCTCACCCTGCGGTCCCAGCTGAACCCCTTCTGTCCCTGAACAGCTGTTCCCCCCATTACACAGGGGCATAACAGCCTGTGCCATGTATGGGCATGCGCACACACCATCACGCCTGCGTACAGACGCACACCGCCCGTATGCCGCACCTACGCCCGCGGGACTACCGTGCATGGGGTGGGCAGCCACTGCGCGTGCCGCCACAACGCCCGGTGGTGCTGCCACCATCACCAGGTGCCCGGGCGAGGGCTGGAGGCACCCCAAAGCCCCTGCCGTGGTCCGCACCAGCCCTAGGCTACTCCAAGCAGCACCGGGGGCCGAGCTGGGGCTGGGGTGGGAGGTGATGGGGGTGCGGCACGTTTGGTGCCAGATGCCAGAGAGATGGGAGAGCAGCGAAGTCAAAAAGCAAGAAGAAAACCCAAATCAGGCGATGGGGACGTAGGCGTGCGAGGGGGAGCGGCAGCCAGCGAGAGCGTGGCCCAAACGAACAGCAAAAGGGGGCTAGTGAGCGAGAGGTGCCAGGGCGGGAGGGAAGAGGGTTGGGGCGTGTGGAGGGATGGAGGGCTGGATGTCCAAGTGCTGCCTCCAGTGGGAGTGAGTGCGCCGAGGCGAGGGGGGAGAAAGAACGAAGGGAGAGAGGAAGGGGGATGGGGTGGAAAAAAAACCAATGGAAACAAATAATACCTAGGCATATCCGAATCAAGAAACTGCCTGCAAAAACACAAAACAATCACATGGTTAGTGTGGGCTTGGATGGGCAGCAGCAGCGGAGAGAAGCGAGGGGGGACACTGGGCGCTGCCCCCCGCACCGCCTCCCTGGGCGCTCAATGCAGGGATGGATGGGGGCCGGGGAGGGAGCCGTACCGCTCCCCCGGTTTCCCTCTGAGTGGCTCTGGGGGACTGGGAAGGCTGCGGAGGGGGAGCCAGGGCTGCTCTGGCCGATGAAGGCTGTGTGGCGTAAGGCAGCGAAGCAGGGAGCACAAGCAGCCGGGGAGGAGGGTGAAGCGGGCCCTGGCTCTGCCCGCTGCCCTCCCTCTGCCTGTCCTTGCAGGCTGCTGGGGCCGAAGCGTGTGTGCCTGCATGCGGGATGGAAGCGGGGGAGGGTTGCGGCGAGCACCCCTTGGCATCCCACAGGAAGCCGGCTGAGCCCTCCTCCCCATGCCCAGCCCTGGCCAGGCTCGACAGGATGGATACAGGATGGATACAGCCTGTACGCTGGCCCACGGCCCCGATTTGGGGCTGGCCCTGAGGCGCAGACCCTCTGAGCATGCAGGTGAGGCGAGCTCTTGCAAAACCCAAGCCCCTGTCTCCCTGCTTCTCTCCACACCCGGAACATCCCCCCAGCCTGAGCTGTATCCCCTTGCCCGGCAGGACCCATGGGGGGAAGGCAGGAGCAGGAGGCACATCTCCCCTGCCAGGCTACACTAGAGATGCTGAAGATCTGATCTGGCTGCACCTGGGACCAACCGGCCACATCAGGAGCTGACATAACACAACGCAGCCCCAGGAGCCCGCGGGTGCCACAGCCACCCAGCTCCCAGCAGCCCAGCAAAAACCACCACAGCTCTGCTGGGCCGAGCCTTCCTTGCCTGACTGTCCCCGCCTGGCCTTGCTCTGTTGTCCCTGTGGCTGTGCCAAAGTCTCCTGGTCCAACACTCGCACACATACCCGACCCCATGATTCGGCTCTGCTGCCCGGGTACCGCATGCCTGCTGCTCCACCGTGCCCATAATCTGTCCTGGGAGTGCTGCAGGTTGGCACCTCCTGTCCAGACCCCTGTCATCCCCCACAAAAACACCCTGCCTTGGGACAGGCCACCTTGGGGCAGCAGTGACCCCAAAGAAAATGAGGGGAAAAGTGGTCCCCGCTCCCTGCTGGGATGCTCCTACACCAGCAACTGCCACGCACACAGCCCAGGACCAGTCCCACTGCTCCTGGTGCTGCCAATGACTGTCCCCGTCTTGTCACGGCTGCCCGCACACACGCATTCTGGCCAGGGACCCCCGCCAGCCCCCTGAGTTTTGCCAGCAACCCTGGTGCAGAGGAGAGCTCTGCCCTCTGCACTCACTGCTCCCCTCCACCACTGCAGAACGCAGCCAGGGAGATCTTGGAGATAAAAAACCTCCGGCCCCCGCTGCTCCCACCCCTCTGCCAAACCCACAGCAGGAGACACAGCCCCTGGGACTGGTGTGAAGGGGCAGGCATCCCCAAAGTCACCTGGCAGTGATGGGGGATGGCTTTCCTGCATCACCCCTGCACAGATAGGGACCAGCCATGGGCACCAAGTGGCCTTTCCAGCGAGTTTGCTGGGACACAGATCAAATAGCCCTTTGTGGCAGGTGCCCTCCAGCCACCAGGTCAGTACATCCTCCTGGCACCAACTGGCTCTCTGCACCACGTCATCACAGCTGCCACCGGAGAGCAGGACCCCCACCCAAATTCCCTGTAGTGCCAAAGCCCGGCGCGGAGAAGCCTCGGGGAGGAGGAGGAAGGGAGCTGGCGGCCCTGAACCCCAAGACCCTCTGCTGCTCCAGAAAAGCCCCCCGCAAGGCAGCAACAGGTCAGCAGGACCCTGCAGAGGGGCCAAGAGCCCCCCCAGGGGACAGAGGGGCTCCCCACATCCTCGCCCCAGCCCTCACCACAGCTGGGGAAGAGCAAGAGAAGAGGCACGCACCGGTCCTCCTGTGAGGGGTGGATGTACCCTGAGGAGAGGATGTTCAGGGATAGGATGTTGGGGTCGATGAGAGACTCATCTGCTTCTGGGGTGTTCCGGATCCGACCTGCAAGCACATCATGGGGACACTGCTCAGGCGACAGGTGGTGGCCCTGTGAGGGTCCCCGTGAGGGGCAGGGGCAGCCCGCCTGCCTGCATCCCCCAGCAGAGCAGCTCCCCCATCACAGGTAGCAGCCACCCAGCACTCAGCCACTCAGCACCAGGGGTCCTGGTCCAGCTCCTGGGCACAGTGGCCGGGACTGAGGCATCCTGCCCAGGTGGCATCCCGGTGTCACCTGCCAGGCAGCTGCTGCTTTGCTATTGCAGGGCGGGAGGGGAGACGAGGCATAAAGCCCCACATGGGAACATGCGTGAGAAACAGCCTGAGACGATGCTTGGGAGCTTGGTGGGCTGGGGGCTGCTCACTCAACCTGGCTCAGCTTACCCACAACTAGCTCCCTCACTTCCTTCCAGCGGATGAGGCTGCCTGTTTCATGCACCAAGGTGACGGTGATTCTCCTCTGGATGCCCTGAGACCCATGAGGCCAGAGAGAAGGGGCAGTGGTTAACACAGCTCCTGGCAGGAGCCAGAGCCAGGACAGCATCTTGGGGAAGGGAGTACCTGGTGGAGGAGGAAAGTCCCATGGCATGGCATGCCTCCACGGTGGTCCACGACGGCAGGGATGTAGCTGGAAAAGAGGATCACAGCGTGACACAGAGCCCCATCAGCCTGCCTGGAGGTGCCAAGCACTGGGCAAATCACCGCACTGCCTCCCTCTCCTTCCCACTCCCCTTTCCGGCAGGACTTACTCGCCGTTGGCTTCCAGCTCACAGATCTCAAAAAAGACCATCAGGTCGTACTTGCACTGGCACGGGCCGGCACTGGGCCGAGTCATGGTGCTCAGCTTTGTCGCAGGCACTGCAGCAGGGCAGAAAGACAGCTTAAAGGGCGAGCTTGCTGTTGACATTTGGAGTGAGGCACGTCATGGTAGGCAGGGTAAGGGCAGAGCAGGCAGGGACCGTGGGGAGACAAATGGAGATGGCAGCAAGGCAGAAGGGAGTGCATAGAGGGTGACAGCCCCATCCCGGGGACCTCACTGACCACCAGCGTCCCTTCTCCCATGCCCAACGTAGAGTGGCGAGGGTGTCAGGATGCAGCTGGCCTCACCCATCCCCGAGATGGACACCCCGAGCCCACAGCCCTGACACAGACATGTCCCAAACCACACAGCACTTCTCCAGGGATCACTTGGGGACAGCTGGAGGGAGGCTCCCCCGGTGCTGTCGCAGGAACCGCACAGCAAACCACAGTGCTCAGCCAAACCCCAACAACTCAGGTCTCGGCAGCCAGAGCACAGCAGGGACCACACAGCCCCTGCGGGATGGCGGGGATGGGTGGCCATCGGAGCCATCCAGGGTGGGTAGCCTCCTCCCTGCTACTCCGCAGGAGGTGAGAAGAGGGCTTTGCATCAGCCAGGTGCTGCGGGAACGGGTGCCAAGGGCTTTTGGGTGCTCTGGCCTGCTGTACATTTTGTGGTGCCCCTGGGGTCCTAACTGGTCCCCCTGGGGAAGGGGACCTTGCATCCAGCATGGGGACCATGGGCAGGGGGAGGAGCAGGAGGCCAGATCCCCTACCTGGTTTGGAGAGCGGCATCACACGGGGGAAGTGACGCCGGGATGGCCTCAGCGGGCTGCAGAGAGAACCAGCTCGGTTAAAGCATCCACAGGACCCCTGAACGGGGCCAACCACGCCTACACCCTGAGGCCACCCCCTGCCACCACCTGCCCCCCCTTTCTCTGGGTCTCCAGGAAGCCGGCTGCACCAGGTGCCCCTGTGGCACCCAGGGGCCAGGGGTGGCCCAGGGTGTGCCCACCTCAGGACATCCTTGCAGAGAGGTGGGAAGGGGTGCTGCTGGTAGTGCCCGAAGACTTCAAATACAATCGGCTGGCTCTTGATGTATTCAATGAAGGACTTGGTCACCTCCACAGCAATCTGGAAGAGAAAGAGCTGTCAATGGTGCAATTTACCTGGGAAAAGGATGCAGCCAGCAACAGCACCAGGGAGGTGGGGGGTGCAAGCCTGTCTGATCCCCCGCATCTCTCACTCAACCCCTTCTCTGTGACCCAGGGATGCTCTCCCCACCAAGACCGCTGCCATGAAATCCCAGCCTTTTCAGGTGGAGGGCAGCAGCTTTTGGTCTTTCCCCCACACATCCGCCTTGTCTAAGCTTGGCTTAGCTGGGTGGCTGTGATGGGCTGGGAAAGCCAGGAGGAAGCTGCTCCCCTGAGGAGAAGATCCAGCCACAGCCCCATGGAGACCCCGGCAGCCACGGGGATGAGGGGGTGTGGGCAGGGGAGGGGTACGTACGTTTTGGACGTGATAGAAACCCAGTGGTGGCCCCCGTCCCGTGTTCTTCAAGGGCTCTGTCGAAAAGGCCTCATCGTGGCGATGGATGAAGCTGTGGAGGGCAGGAAGATGGCTTGGGGGCTGCGGGATGGGGACGTGCCAGAGCATGGAAGGGAGAGAGGGTAGGGACCGGGAGAAGAGCCTGCTCCCCCCAGTGCTGCTGCCCACACCCTGGGCTGGCACAGGACCCCCCTGCCAAAGGTGATGGGAGCCTCTCCCTGCCTTCTGCCAGTTACCAAACAAGGTACCAGATAAACACATGGGCTCATCCCACAGCCCTTGGTTTTGCCTCCCCATCCATGAAGGGCTCAGAGGTGGGGGGGCTGGGGCTTCCCGACGTTCACCGCCAGCCCCAAGGCCAGAGCACAGTGGGAGATGCGGGGCCAGGGGCTCACTTGAACTGGCAGAAGATGTCTGCATATTCTGCGGAGATGCTGGAGGCTTGCAGGACTGTCACACGGAAAGTGAAGATGCTGCCCAGCTTCAGGTGGTCCAGAGCCGCCTCCAGTGGCCCGTCTGGCACAGGCTTCTCTGGGCTGTCCAGGAGAAGGTCTTCTGGGGTCACTGCAGGGAGGGGAGGGTCCTCAGCAAGGCGGGGAGGTCACCCCCCTCAGTGTCTGCCAGCAGCCCTGCACCAGGGCAGTGGGCTTTCGACACTGGGGTGGGCGCAGGAGGCTGGGTGCCGGCACGGGGGGGGCCACTCCCCAACCGCTTGTCAGCACCCCTTCACCTGCGCAGGTGTTGTTGTTGACTTCATCAGCGGAGGGACCCACGTCGCTGACCTGCCCCTGGCCTTCGACGATGCGCAGCTCCTCCTGGGAGGTCCCCGAGCGAGACATCCCCACAGCTGGGCATGACTCCGACTGGAACTGCGCCAGGAGTGGGGCTCAGGGATGCTGGTGGTCCCCGAGGTGGTCTCGCTTGTGCTGCTGCCACCACCCTGAGCACTGGGGCACCTCCAGCTGTCCCCTCCCACCCCACGGCAGCCCCCCCCGGGACATGGGCAAGAGCAGGGGAGTGCATCGGTGGGTGCCAGAGGGTTGGGGTCTGCCAGGTGGACTGGGAGCACGGCCCCTTCAGCATGATGCCTGCAGCTCTGGGAGCCCGGTGGTTCCCATGGGGGAGCATCACCGTGGCAGGCAGGGGTCTGCAGTCCCTGGGTACCCACCGAGAGCTGGCCGCTGCCATACCTTCTCAAAGTGCTGGTCATCGAAGGATATCTTGGCCGTCCCTGACTGCCGCACACCGGAGCCGTAGTCGGGGGCTTCCTCATCCGCTGGAGGAGGGATGGGGGTGAGCCAGTGTGGGGGGCATGGAGGATGCAAGGGGCACATTTTGGGGGGAGTCCCCCTCCTACCTGAGATGGCCTGGACGGCCACACGCAGGAAGCCCTTCACCTCACCCTTCTCGCTGACGATGGCCACGCGGTGGACCAGGGGCACGGGGTAGAGGAGGTTGCTCAGGTAGACGAAAGCCCTGCCAGAGAGGGGGGGGACACACACAACACGGGGGGGAAGCGGTCACTGCTCCCACCCGCGGGTCCCCAGGCACGGGTGGCGCGGCCGGTGGCGGCCGGGATCCCAGGTCACCGCTCACGGCGCGACCGCGGCGCTGCAAAGCAAAACTAAAGAGAAGGCAGCCAGGGCCAGCCGAGAGGGGCAGGGAGCGGGCAGCGGGTGGGCAGCGTGCCGCAGGCAGGCGGGCGGGCAGCGCACCGTGGGCAGCACCACGAAGCAGATGGGGCTCGCGTACCTCTCCGGCTGTCACCTCCGTGGCGGGCGGGGAGGGGAGGGGGGCTGCGCTGGTGCCACCGTGAAGCTGGGAGGGAAGAGGACCTTCTCTGCAGTGGAGAGCCGAAGGACTAGGGCAGGAGGTGCTGCGACACGACTCGGGGGCAGCTGCGGAGTCACCGTGGGGGGGACAGGGGCAAGGCGGGGGGGGAAGGGAGGGTGACGAGGGAGGTAGAGGCCGGCAGGAGCGAAGGAGGGGAGAGGAGGAGGTCCTGGCTGGAGGCCAGAAGCCTCCAGAGATGAACGTGCCAGGGGGGTCCTGGCCCCGGCTCTGCCCGTGGTGTCGGAGGACCACTGGTGGCTGCAGGCAGCCTTTGCCCAGCTGGGAGGGAGGCTGCACAGCATGGCTGGCGGCATCAGTGGTGTGTGTCCCCCTGCCCCATCCCTTCGGATGCATGGCTTCGGGGTCCTGGGCCGCCTGCCAGCACATCACGGGGACGGCACAGCCGGCTTCTCCCTGTGGGCGAGGAAGGAGCTGCACACCCCCCGTGCAGCAGGTCTGAGCCTCCCCGCCGTCCTCCGTGGTGTCCGGGTCACTGACGCTACTGCAGCAAGGTGCCACACCAGGGTTCAACTTGATGGCCACACGACATCTCTGCCGGGACCTCCCACCAGGCCGCAGCTCCCTGTTTCTCAGGTGTTTTGTCTCCTCTTGCCACCTTCCTCAACCTCACCACCGGCCGGCTCGCTGTGAGACAGTCCTCCTGGAGCTCTGGCAATGGCGGCGCACCGTGCCCTCAGAGGTGACAAGTCACCTCCGCAGCCGTTGGCACTGAGCTCCCTGCCCAAATGGTGCGAACTACCCTTGCCTGTGGGGCAGCACAGCTCCCAGCAAGAGGTGGTGCAGGGTGCCCGGCACCCATCCCCAGGGCACCCACTGGCATCTTGACACGCAGCGTCTTCGGGTGTCGCGGGGCGGGATGGTGCTGGGGCCAGCCAGGACACTTCTGCTTTGGGAGGCTCCCATGAGGGTTGCATCTCCAGGTGGCTGGCAGTGTTGCTTGCGACGTCCCAACCTCGCAGGTGTCTTTGCAGACATCCAATGGCACCCAAAAGTGCTCAGGGGGGCTCTTGCAGGAGGCCCCAGCCCCACACTTGCAGCCCGAGCCCCAGAGTCCATGCTCTGGTGACTCCCATTGACCTCCAACCGCTGACTGAGGCTTTTTTCTACCCAAAGCATCTCCAAGGACTCAAGTTGTGGAAGCAAAGGTGATGCCCCATCACCGTCTCCTGCTGGGCCCATCTCACCCCATCTCTTCTTGGAGGCCACCGGGGACAGGTGGCTGGCCTGTGCCAGAACTTCCCGGCAGGATCACATGCCCAGAGCAGAGCCCTGCGACCACGGGGATCTGGGTGTGCCCGTCCGCCCGAAATTGCAGGGCAGCTGGTGTTGAAGCCAAGGGGGTGGAGGGGAGGAAAGGGGGGAGGGGCGGGGAGGAGGGGGACAAGTGTGTCACTAGAGGAAGGAGGGCAGGGACACTAACCACAAGATTGGTGAGGTGCAAAGATGGCATGCTCAGACCAAAGAAAAGCCTTTCCAAAGGAAGACGAAAGTGAAATAACCCCAATTTTTGCTAAAGCTTTGGAGAGATAGAGCCAGCAGCTAAAAAAAACCAACCCAAAAACTAAAAAAAAAACAAAACCAAAAAAAAAACCAAAAAAAAACCTAAAAGGAAAAAAAGAAAGAACGGAAAATAAACCAAAAGACAAGGATCCAATCATAAACCAATCCAAGCACACTTCACAAGAAATGTGGCCGGCGGAGCTGCTGCATGGGGAGCCAAACCCAGGGCAGACTCAAAAGAAGTCGGAAGGTGCCGAGCTCCGGGGAACATGCCCCCGGCACAGAGCGGGGCCGCTGCCGCAGGGCCTTGTTTGGTTTTTTGAGGTGCCCCCAAGAGTTTTGGGTTTTTTTTGATGTTTGTTTGTTTGGTTTTTCTTAAATAAGCAAAAAAGGAAAAAAGAAAAAAAAGAGGGGAAGAACCCAGCTCTTTCGGTCTGAGGCTGCAGGACTCTTACCCCACCTCCACCCTCTCTGCCTGTGCTGGTCCCCCTCGTCCCCACCTCGCTGCCCACACTCTGCCCGGCAGGGATAAACCTGGCTTTAGCACACCGAGGAAGAGGAGGTCCAGCTCCAACCGTCAGGGCAGTCCCAGCAGGGAGAGGTTCACCATCATGAGCACCTCTGGCTCCTGCCTGGGGCAGAGGCTCTGGGACTAGCTCTGGGTGCACAACCCCTTGGGAAAACCCCGGAGCAGAGCTGGGCAGATTGCAACCGGGTTTGGTGGCACAGCCAGTTTTGTGGTGGCTGGTGGGTTTCTCCAAGACTGATGGAGCTCAGGGGGGGGCTCCTGGCCAACAGGTATGAGAAACCAAAGCTCTTATCTTCGGCCGGAGCTGAGGAGGACTTGGAGCCTGCACCCGTGTCCCCGCGATCTCCCTGAACATCTCCTGTGCCAAGCCAGCAGGGATGGCCCAAGCCAAGCACTGGGCACAGGCAGTGAGAGAAAAATGCCACTTTTCGCAGAGCCCTCCTCTCCCTCCTGTGCCCGGCTCTCCCCTTACTCCCATCAGCTTTGTCCAACCGAACGCCTGGGGACATCCAAGCCTCTGCGTCCGGGGGGGGTTCACACTGACCGACGCAGGTGGGACGGCCAAGCTGGTGGCAGAGGCACACGCGGCTTCGAAGTGCCTGCATGGCCCCAGGCAGTGGCACCGTGGTGGGTCACCCCAAGCCAGCTGGGAGGTGGCCCTCCCTGGGACAGAAATGCCCAGGTCCGAGACCCCCATGCAGCTCGCCCAGCTCCTCTGGTGCCGGGATGCAGCAGAGCTCCCCTTCTCGGGGGCTGCCCCGGGGAGAGGGACCTGCCTAAAGGGTCTCCGGCGGAGCTGGTGCTGTCCGCCTTCCCTCGCTGTTCCCTACTGCCACTGTGCTCATCACACAGCCCTACCTCGGTGGGCACCTCACCGCCCTGCTTGGCGCCCCGGGCTCAGCAGCAATCTCAGCCGGCCAGCCACCCCCTGTGCCTCTGGGACGCCCTGGAGGTGGGAGTCATGTCCGAAAGCAGTTCCCTCATGCGAAAGAGCTAGTTCCTTCCCGGCATGCTCTCCTAAAACCTCACCAACCTTCCTACTAAACTGAACAGGGGGGAGCGGTCGTAAAACGGATCCCGGCCATCACACAGCGGGCACTCCGGAAAGATGTCTTCCTCCAGGTCCTCCGCCTCCTCCTGCCCCTGGTGCTGCTCGTCAGCAGGCTCGGTGATGTCGGAGTCGGGGTTCGAGAAGGTAGGGGAGGGGGTGAGATCAGCCATGCGCTCGCTCATGCATGTGTTGAAAAGAGGAGAGCTGTTGCAGCCAGAGATATCTGAACTAAGGTTAGTACAACAAGATAGAAGACAGGTTAACACCAGCTGTTCCAAACAGAGAGAGCAAGAATAGGAATTTTGCTTTTGGGGGGGGGTATTTTTTTTTTTCTTGGTTGGATTTTGGGGTAGGTTTTTTTTCTGCTTAAACCAAGGGATGTCGGGAAATAAAGACCTGCCCATCCGGTGCGTTTCTAAAGGAAGCCACCAACAGCCGTCGGCTATAAAGGGCAGAAAAAAGAGCGACCCAAGGAACTGGTGCAAACGGTGGGGATTCCCCTCACTGGCTTTGCGGACAACACAGGGACAGAGTGGGTGGCACGAGGCTTGCCGCCACCCCCACCACCGAAGGGAATCTCTCCACATGCCGTGGCATGGGGGGGATGCCTCCACGGCAGATGCGGTTGGTTGGGCCATGCGGCTCACCCCCTGCTCCCCCTGCCCACCAGGGCAGACCCCTCCTCCAGGGTGGCCCGTCCTCATCGCTGGCACCGCACCCTTCCAACCAGCATGCAGGAAGCGCATGGAGACGCACGGCACATACCGTACAGACGGATGCTTGGACACCAACGCGTGCACATGGACACGTGCCCACCGGGGCAGAGGTCACGACGACACGGGCTCTCGGCCTGCGGGACAGCCGCAGCCCCCCGCCTCCCACCGGCAGCAAGCCAAGAGCCCGTGCCTCACAGCACTGTGTTAGGGCAGGCAGCAGGAGCATTGCCAGTGGCTTGTGGGTCCTTCGGGGTCCCGGCAGCCAATGCAGAGGACAGCCACCGCAGGCAAGATGGGCCCTGACCGGCACCGGGAGGGCAATGCATCCTCCCACAGTGCAGCCCCAGGGAGATGAACACCCTGCACATGGCAGAGCCAGCATCGCTTCCTCCCACGGGGCTGCCTGCGGGTCCCAGCCGCGCTTAGAAGGAGCCGAAGCGCTCACCTGCCGACCAGCCTGAACCAGGGGAAGCGGTCGTAGAAAGGATCTCCGCCGGTCACCACATTGTCGCAGTCCTCGATGACGCTAGAAGGCACTTCTGCTGCACGGTCATACATTTCACGCATCAGGTCCAGGCGTTGCCTGCAGGCAGAGGGGGATGAGGCAGGCAGCGGTGAGAAACCAGGCTGAGGCCGGCCGAGCCCTCCCCAGCGCAGCCATCGTTTGCCTACCTCAGCTTCTCCAGGGTCCAATAATGCGTCGCCCCATTCTTCTGGTCCTGCACCTCTACGGCCACGATGGTCCGGGGGAATGGCCGCTTCTCCCGGTCCTTGGCGGCATCAGGAGGCAGCAGGTCGGGAGGGAGAGGCGAGTACAGCGTGTCTGTGAGGAGCACGAACTGGAACTGGACCTGGAGAGGGACAGAGGGGGATGGTGAGCCACCCTGGAGGACAGCGGGCTCCATGCTGTGTCTTCAGCAACCCCCTCCTCAGCACTTCCCTGGCTGCCCACACTTGTGGCCTCAGCCGTGGGTGCTGCAGCAAGCCAGAGAGGAGCCCCGGGCACCCACCTTCTTCTTCAGCTCCACGCTGATAGCATTGGCTTCCTTGAGGAAGATGGCGTTGCCCCAGAGCAGGTCGCGCAGGGAGGTGAACTGGTACCACTTCCACTTCCTAAAGGCCCAGAGGGCCAGCTCGAACTCCCGCTCTGTCCACTGCACTGTGGGGACATGGAGAGACAGTCACCTCACCGCTGGGAGGGAGGACATCAGTGCAGAGGTGCCCAGGGGACCCATGGTCCACTCTTCTTGCTCCTGCAGAGAGCATCAAAACCCAGACCTCACCTTCATCCTCAGGTTCTTCCTCTTCCTCATTTGCCTCAGGGTAATACCTAGAGTCCATCTGCTTCTGCAAAGCCTCCAATTTGCTCTCATAGTCCTGGGGGGAAGCAGGGAGAAGGATGATGCAACCCACAAGGTGTGACCTTCCTCCATGCTGCCACACAGAGCTTCTCCCCCCAACCCGCAGGAACCTGGCTTCCTCCCTCCTCTGAATCCGTGTTTATGAGGACAACCCCAGGAACAACAGGTTTGCTCTTATTTTTAGGACACACAGAGCCACCCCATGCAAACATCTGACAGAACTCAGTCATGCCTGGACAGCCTGAGAAGGAGTCAGGTCCTGGCCACCTACCAGCCTCTGCTGCTCAAGAAGGTAATTCGCCTCCTCCCGCTCCCTCCGGTACTGGTCCTCCAGTTCCTGGAGCCTGGGAGGAACGGGGAAGGAGAGGATGACCAACTTAGAGGTGGATACCCAACTCCCCATCGCCCCAGCCCCTGTGCCCTCACCGCTGCTCCATCTCCTGCTTCATGTCAATGCCCTGCTTCTCCAGCAGCTCTCTTTGAGCGAAAGCCCAATCCACAGGCTCGGCGGGGGTCTCAGCGCATGGGGTCCGCTCCCGCTCCTGCCGAGCCTGCTCGGGGTGGTTGAAGCGGAAGACGTGGCTCTTCCCCATGATGATGCGGTTTCCTACAGGGATGCACGCGGGGCATGGGGTGAGGGCGTGGGTTTAATGTGGGACAATGTGCAGGCCCCCCCATTGGATGGAGGGAGGCAGGTTAGAGCAGCGCTGGTGAGCTGGCTCTGGGGACCCACCTGAGCGCAGGACGCTGGGCTCTGTCACCTTTTTGCCGTTCACATAGGTGTCAGCACCTTCACAGGGCTCCAGGGTCACTATTACTGCAGAGACAGTGGGAGGGGGAGACAGGGAGCAAAGGTAAGGTGGAAGCAGAGGGATAAACCCCTCATCTCCCACTCCGCTGCTTCTGCAGCCTTAGAAAGGGAGAGCTGCCCCAGCCAGCACCCCAGGTGTGGAGTAGGGGGAACCAGGGTACCCAGCAGCAGCACCCATGCCCTGGGCAACAAATGGGACTCGGCCAACCTCATGCTAATCAGAGCAGTCCCAAGGACTAGAAGCAGCTAGAGACTGGATGTGAGAGGAGATCAGAGCCTCCAGCATGCATCTCCAGCCTCCCCAGGCTCATCTCCCAAAGCCCTTTCACCCCCAGGTTCCTTCTGGTTTGCAGCGTGGGCTCTGCTCTGCAAGAATCATCTACAGTCTGCTCTTCCCTCCCGCCCTGATCTCCCTGGCTTGCCTCACCGTGGCAGCTTCCATGTGCCTTGCATGAGCTTCCCTCCCAGCTAAGTGAGGGCTGTAGCTCACTCTGGAAGCTTGGAGAGACCACGGCCATGCAGGAGAGCCCCACTACTCTGAGGAGGGCCGGAGCCCCGGCTGGGGACAGGTGCTGGGGACATGCAGAGGGACTGAGGTCCCCAGGGAGGTGGAGCCCCTCTGGACAAGGAATACCTTCACCACCAGTTTTGGTGTCGCTGCGGAAAAGGCAGTGCTCTTCCTTAATGAAGTGCCCGCTGAGAACGATGTCCTGCCTCTTCTCTGCATCTTCCCGGCCAACCCTGCCGGGGGAAACCCAGCTCAATCCTTCCTCAAAGCAGACCCTCCCTGGGCCTCCCCCCACAACCATCCTTGGGGCTAAGAGGAGCAGCCCTTGGTGCATAGCAGGACCAACATCCCTAACAACATTGCCAGGCAAACACATTGTTCCCACATGGCTATGGCACTTTGGGGATGCCCCAGGAACAGTGCCCAACCCGGGGACAGCTGTCACCCTGCTGCCCACCCAGGCAAGTCAGGCACTGAGATCCGGGCTAGGCTCCCACTGGTCCGCAGGACCTCGCCCTCACCTTGTTATCCCATCCTTGATGTAGTAGAGAAGACACTCGGACATGAGCGGGTCCTCGTTCAGGTTGACCAAGTGGGGCGTCTGGGAGAGACGAACAAGGAGTCACCCTGGTGCGCCCCATCTACCCAGGTGCTGAGGGATGCTCCTGAGGGAGATGGGAACTCAGCAGCACCTCAGGCTGCCTCCTGCATGGGCTCTCCTGCCCTCCATAGCTCCAGGACAACATGCCCAGGCGTGTACTTTTCAAGGGGACTGCAGAGAACCTAGCAGCTGGGATGAAGATGACCTGCCTCCACATGCCTCTCTACTTCCCTCCTCAAAGGGCTGAGCTCTGGGCACCCTTCCGCCAGCTGCCTTTGAAAACTTGTGTTGCAAACAGGCCCAACATGGAGCAGAACACTTCCAATGGGGAGTCCCTGATATGGCTTAGTGTCTCCTGCGGCATGACCCTGCTCGCCCGCACTGTGGTCCATGGCCCTTGCCTCACCGTAGCCCCCAGCTCTGCTATGGACAGTGTAGCTGAGGCAGAGACACATCCCATGCAACAGCTGGTTTAGGGTGAGAGGAACTAAAAGTGCCTGTTTTCCTCCACTGACAGTACAAGGACAGATAAAGCACCCAAAAGAGCAGGTCCTAGACCAGAAGTTCAACCAAAAGTAGTGGAAACCTGAAGCTGTATCTCCAGGCTGAATTTCACTCCCTGGTGTCCTTCCTAAGAGCTGCCTCCCAACACTTTCTTCCCCTAGGTCACAAACCACTTTGCTCTTGACAAGAGGGAATTTTCTCCCCCGGCCACAGACCTCTCTGTCTGCAGCTAGCTTGTCTCACCCCATTGCAAGCTGCTGTGATTGCACCTTCAGGCAACAGGCAAAGTCCCAGGAGTATCAGCAGGTGAAGTTCTGAGTTTCCCAGAAATAAGGATAGAGACCATAAGAAATGTCTTAATCAGCCTGCTAACACCCGGCATGCAGAGGTTTCCCCCTCACAACAGTGCTACAAGCCCTGGCTGATAGGAGGGACTCACTCCAAATAGTGCAGGAGAGCTGGAGGCCAAGGGGGAAACGCAGGCTCTTCTCCATGGTGGCTAGCAGGAGTAAGTTGGCTGTAACATTTAACCTCAGGCCCCTCTGAGCAGATACGAAGCCGCAGGGTCTGAGACTCCTTCAGCTTGCAGTTTTTCTCCAGATTTGCAAGGCTGGCTAGTAGAAGTCAGATGCTTTACCTTCCACTGAGCTCCTTCGAGACGTAACCACCCCAGCGATGGCATACAGCAGGACAACGAAGTCCTGCCCTGCTTTGCCCTTAATGAAACGGGGTTTTGCACACTATCGACGCTAACTTTCCTCACCAGCCACTGGAAGAGTCAGAGAAGTTTTCACCCACCAGATAGATGAAGAGCAAGGAGGCATCAAGACCACCACAGCAATGCCCCACCTCCAAGACCAACCTGCTTCAGGGTATAAACCCCCATGCTTTCTACACAAAGATCTGGGGTCCTAACAGGCAGCGACTGAGACAAGAATGAGAAACAAAGACAACGGTGTAGAAATTTGTCCTAAGAGCCATGCCAAGGCATGCAAGGGGAAGGTCCCGAAGCTTTCATCAGCAAGTGTCACCACCTCAGCTGGGGACGCACACATCTACTAAGATGTTTGGCCAAGCCAACCAGCATCAGCTGCCGGGGCAGCTCTCAGAGCATCCCTCAGTGTGGCAGGAGAGCCAAGTGAACGCACCCTGGTGCTATGAGCACGTGCCTGCACCTTGGCAGCCCATGCTGCTCTGCGGGCTTCACAGGGTTGGGGCTGTAAACCGGACGCCACTACCACAATGGTTATACAGACAAGTGAGGGGCAGTGATGTGCTGTAACTGGTGCTTGGCAGGGTTTGCTGGGACACTAACTCTTTGGGGCACAGCCAGTTTTTGCTTAGAAAATACTTTCCAGGATGCTACAAGCAATAAAGGGTATGGAATATTTCCACACCCACATTTCTGAGTGAGGACTTGCTGGTTTCAGGGGCAGCAATTTCGTATACCCCAAAGTATGGATTTTTATAAGCTGATACTGAAGTCCAACACAGTGATCATCAGCAAAGCCCCACCTGAATGGGGACAGCATCCAGGCAACGGAGGCTGGACATTTAGCCATGTATTTCTACCGATGTTTGTACCCAGCAGGGCTAACACTGGGATTTCCCCCATAGATTTCAGAGCCAAGAAAAGGCTAGAGAAATATTTGGGGCTGGCTGGCAGCGACAGGGCAGGTCAGAAGGGAGCTGCAGGGGTACAAAACAGCCCTCGTTTGCCAGGAAGAAGAGAATAAGATGATCCTACCTTTTTAGGAGAGAAAACACCCAAGGTGCCTCCATCCTCCCTCATGGCCACCCCCATTTCAGCCAGCAACGCTTCCCTGAAGGAGCAAGGGAAAGAAGAGCCTGTTAAAGACTCATGAGCCCCTGGAGCCAGCACTAGACAAACCCAGGATGGGACCTCAGCCCATGGGTTTGCCCCACAGATCACAGCCATAGGGCTTGCTTCAGCTAACTCCGTGCCTCAGGAGGGTTTCTCAGAGCAGACCACGTCCATGCAGGCTAACGTGGTGGGTGCTGGGGTAGGGTACAGCTGCACGGTCAAATTGCCCAGCTGCCCCCAGGACCTGAACTGCTGTAGGCAAAGTGCAGAGGAGGGGAGATGCCTGGGGAACCCCACACTGTCCCATCCTACCCCAACCCACCCACCTCTCCATCCGGATTGCTTCCGTCCTCCGCAGCTTCTCCTCCCATGTCTCGTTCAGCTCCGCGATGATCTTCTCTGTTTCCTGGTGAGCACGGGGTTAGCAGGAGGTTAGCATACCTGCCTGCTCTGCCAGGCTCTGCCCAGCATGCCACAGCGGGACGCTGGTCCCAGTTTCAGGCTGGTTTAAACAAGCAATGGCAGCATTTCACCCCCATCTTTCCATCATCGCCATCTTCAAAGAGCAAGGCAGGAAGATCATCCTCTCCATCCCCTTGCTGCCAGCCTGCTCCTGCACAATGCTGAGCCAGGAGCACCCACCCCAAGCCACGAGCACCTGTCCCGCAGGGCAGAGGCAGCAGTCACCCCATGGGAAGGATGGCAGCACCAGGAAGGCTCTACCATGGCAAACCCTCTCCCATCTGGCAGTCCACAACATTGGGCAGCTCTGGGTCTGCCTACTCTGCAAGAGCATGCCTGAGCATCATTTTCCATGAGCGTCATCCATAATGGGTTTCCAGAAAATACCGAGCCCCCTCCACAAGCCTCAGTGCAAGAGCGTTGAGCTGAACCCTCCATCCTGCCAGGTGCTGGCCTCTTACCTTGAGCCTTTCGATCGCTTCTTCACTGCCTGGAGCAAACATGATGCGCTCGTGGAGGCTGGCGACGGAGGCGGCACGGCTGGACAAGGCCGACAGGGAGGAAGAGGGGCTGATCCCGGCGATGGCATTCGTCACTGTGGAGAGATTGTCATGGCGGTGACTCAGCTCTGCCCCTCTAGCATCATTATTGTTCTCAAAGTCGGACACATCTACGGGTGGGGAAGGAGTGTTGGGCCAGGGAAAGACACATGGACAGGAAGAGAGAGAGAAAGAGAAAGATAGAGAGAAGAAAAGCTGTTGGGAAAAAAAAAAAAGAGTGGCCGGATGCATCGAGAAGAAAGCCAGGAATTACAAGGAAAAGGCACAGGCGACAGCACAGCGGTGCAGGCAGCAGCAGGGCAAGGGCACACGTGTCTCTCCCCCAGCCCGGGCAGCCCGCCAGGAGCACTGGGCTGTTTTGGGAAGCAGCTGCTGGAACAGCCCTGGAGCCTTCCTGGGCTCCCGGGGATGCTTTTTTGCAACACCAGATCCTGCAGCCATCAGGTCTGGGATCGACCATCCTTGCCAAGAGCGTGCCACTGCCCCTGTCATCCTCCCCCATCAACACAGCCTGAGTGGTTTTCCCTGCCCAGCTGCCCCAGATTAGCTGGATCTGAGAGCAGAGAACAAGAAGGGAAGGGGAGGAGAGGCAGTGGCCCTCCACCACAAAAGGGTCAGGGGGATGGAGGAGGAGTAGCTGTGGGATCCCCTCACTGGCAGAGCCCAAGCCCCTGGCCCGCTGGAGCAGCGCCTTGGCCAGGCAGCCAGAGAGAGAGCAAAGTGAGGGCAAGGTGGCAAAACACCCATTACAGGCAGCAGCAGTTGCCTGCCGGCACCCCGAGCATCAGCTGCCACCGGACCCCGTGGCAAAGGGACACAGGTATCAGAGATGCTCCTCCAGGCCTGAGAAGTCGCAGGGCCTCAGCGCGCTGTGCCAGAGGAGGGCAGGGCACAGGCTAGCAGGTGCAGCATTAATCACCCATCTCCATCAGCCCAGGGAGCTGAGCCAGGAGGGGAGGGGCCAGGTCCATGTCTCCTCAGGGGGTTCGCCATAGCCCAGGGCAGGATGGGGCGACAGTGCTTATCCATGGGCAAAACCCTCCTGGCCATCACCACACAGCCCTCCATCAGGAGAGCATTGTGCCAGCCCGCCCAAGCGCCGTGCCGGGTTCCAGTCCCAACAAGCCCCAGCGCCAGCAGAAGCAGCGACAGCAGCAGCAGCAGCGACACGAAACATCATGACAGCATGGAGGAAGGAGTCCCCGTGGGGATCAGGCCCTTGGCACGGCGGAGGACGCTGGTCCCTCCGAGCGCTATCCCAAGCCCAGGTGCTAACTGTGACTCTGCCACCATTCCCTTTGCCAGCTCCCTGGGGACAGCAAGCCCCTCTCCATCAGCTGGGGCTGGCTACGGGAGCCCTTCCCCATGCTGCACAGGTGCCCCTGGGTGCAGCCTATGCCTCCCAAAAGCCATGAAGCAACAGAGAGTACCAGTGATGGGGAATACACACATTTGGATCCTTCCGCAGCAGGATGGGCTAAGAGAGAGAGAGAGGGCAGGGAGTGGGGGTAAGACAGAGAGAACAGAACAAGAGTGGGTTCATCTCAGTAGGATATCCAACAGCACATGGAAGAGAGGCCACAGGTGGGCGCAGCCCCAGGAACATCTTCCTGGCACCATTGCTGGGCACGGGATGCTGAAGATGGGAGGTGGAGGGGGAGAAGGGGAGGTCTGCTGGGTCTAGAGCAGCTCCTCCTCCTTACAGAAGTGGGCTGGGGGTTGCAAATGCGCACTCAGGGGCTTGCCGGAGGCATCCTAACCACGCTTTGGCAGCGTGATGCTGCCGTGTGGCTGGCAGAGCAGGATGCAGGGTAGTTGCGGGGACACCGGTCCCACAGGCTGGGGGGAATCCAGGCCACCCCTGCCTGGAGCCACTGCCAGAGAGCACCTGGCGGTACCTACTGTCAATGATGTCCCCGAGGCCTTGGGCATAGAGAAGGTCACGTAGGCGTGCCACCTCGTCCTTCAGCTCCCGAATGAGCTTGTTGTTGGGGTCCTCGTTGATGACGGCATTGCAGCGAATCTGCTTGGCACGGTCAGCGTACCTAGGGAAGGGCAGAACCCTGAGCAGCGGCAGGGGGGGCAAACCCCCAGCTGCTGGGCAAGTGGGAGTGCCACTAAGCCCCTCCAGCAAACGAACCTTTGGAACATCCCAGCACTGGGACAATCCTTTGGCCCCTTGTCTGAGGTTGCAGGGTCCCCCCACAGCACCACCCCAGCCAGGGTTGCCACAGAGGTGAGGAGAGCATGTGGCAGTGCCTGGGTTTCAGACACCCCCCCTGCCCTCGCCCACTGTGGGGGGACAAGGGTACTTCTTCCTACCTGAGGGTGCTGAGGGTCTCATCATAGTTGATATCGGCAGGACTGAGAGCAGCGACCATGGCCGTCCTGGAGTTGCCACCTGCCCAGAGAGATACACCCACATCAGGGAGATGCTGGTCCCTGCCCCAGCCGTCACCCTCTGCTTAGCAGCCATGCCCGCCACTGAGCCCACACCTCCCACCCATGTCCTCACCCAGGTTCTCCCGCAGCAGCCAGGTCAGTACTGAGTCCCGGTAGGGGATGAAATCCGTTTTCTTCTTCTTTTTGTTCTGGGGGATGGAGAGAGGAGGGAAGGGCTGTCAGGCTGCCTGCTTTCTTCAAAAGGAAGGTGACAGCCAGTCCCCAGCCATGGGGACTCGGAGGAGGATGGCTCTGCCTGTCTACCGTGACCTCAGGGAGCTCTGCTCAGCTCCACAGGTCCTGCATGTAAAATGCCCAGTCTGGGCCAGGGCGGGTGTTAAACGCTGGGTACTGAGACCCACAGGGTGAGGAGGATGCTGAGGGCTCTGCCAGCCCCCAGGAGAAGCATGGCATGGGTTTGGGCAGAGCCTCACCCCTAAGCCACCCTGCCACCCACTCGCAACCACCTGTACTAAAAACCAACCCCCCCTTCACAAGCCCGGCCAGGCTACCTACCTTGTTCGGCCCCGAATCCTGCAAAGAGAGGGAAAAGACTGTTTAAGTGAGCTGCTCCCCCCCTCAGCGCCCACCACAGCTCTCCATCCCCCAAGCAGAGAGCAGCGGGTGCAGGTCCGCAGCGAGAGAGCAGCCTCACCAGCCCACCTCGTCCCAGCCCTGGGGGCAGCTTGGGATGTATCTGCTCATCCCTCAGAGCTGGGATGCTCCATCCCTCAGAGCTGACCCCACCCCTGCTGAGCTCAGCCCATTCCCACACAGTGCCACTGCTCGTCTGTGCTCCAGCTACCTACCATTTCGGCCAAGGCAGAGATGACTTTCCCCAGTGTGGTCAAGGACTTGTTGATGTTTGCTCCTTCCTGATGGAGAGAGGAAAACCCCAGATGCTCAGGCCCCATTTCGGAGCGGCGCTAAAGTCCAGTGTACAAGGAGGATTGGGAAGTCCCAGCAGGGGATGGGCAAAGAGCAGCTAGTCTTACTGGGTAACCAGCACCTCCCAGGTGGGACTCATGGACTGCAGTGGAACTGGCACTGGGCAGCCTTCAAATAAAACCCCGTCAAGGATTTTGGCAGCATAGTGGGCAAGGAACCAGGCAAGGAAAAGACATGTCACAGCTGGGGACAAGGGGGCAGGACACGGCGTTCCCAATGGCAGAAGGGGACCCCACACCAGCTCTCACCTTTAGTCTTGTGCCCTTTGCACCAGTGGAGTCGGCTCGCTCACTCCCTGCCAGGTCCACCAAACTGATTTTGCTGACCTGCAGGCAGAGACAAGGCTGTCAGCCCTGGCAGGCACAACAAACCAGGCCCTGGCACAGAGCCGAAGAGGGAGCAAAGACCTCTTGCAAGGTGACACTGCTCTGAAGGCAGAGGCGGGCTCTGCGGGTTCATCCTTGCCAGGATTTGGCCAGGAGCAGGGCTAACATCCTTGCAGGCAGGGCTGGAGGGCACCAGCTGCCAAATATCCTGTCCAGGGGCCAGTCCCTCGAGGGACTGTGAGCCCAGAGTGTGCCTGGGACTTATCTCCATCCTGTTTCAACCCTCCATGAGGCCGCACCATCTCGTCCCAAGTGCTGTCGATAGCACACAAAGCCCTTCCTGGGTCCATGCAGGTTCCCCCACGTCCCCCAGACTCTGCTCTCACCTTCTCCGTGGTGATGTCCGTCTCAGCGTCATGCCGCTTCTGTGTGAAGATGATGTTGAACACAGCGTGGGAGCGGCTGCTGGTCTCGTTCATGTTGGTGGCAGCCACCGTGCTGCGGGGAGAGGAGGACAGGGAGGTATGACACTCTGCAGGGGACACCAGAGTGGCTGGCAATGAGGCCAGGGCTCATTTCAGGACAGGGTACATGATGGGAAGGCAAGTCTGGAGGACAGGAGAGGACTCTGGGAGGAGATGTGCAAAAGTCCAGGCTTTCTCCTGCTGGCTCCAGGGCGTTTTGAGAGCAGGAAGGAGGTAAGGTGAAAATAAGTGGGGGGTACCCAATGCTCAGACAGGAGGGGACTGCCACCTCCAGAGCAGCCAAACTGGCAAAGCAAGGAAGTTAAGCAGGACCTTCTGGAAATGTCTGCAAGCTTTCCAAATCCTGGCCATCTCCTGTTCCCCCAACTCACCGGGCCTTGTTCCCAGAGTCCATGAGATCCTGGATGTCATTGTAGGAGGTCACAGCCAGCTTGGAAAGGTCCTCAACGTACGGGCCCATAAGGGGATGCTCCCTCACCCGCAGGTTCCCCTTGTTCTTGGGGTTCAGGAGGTCCCTCACGCGCTCACAGTATATCTCCATGTAGCTCACCTAGAGCAGAGGGCACAGGCAGGGCTAGCAGCCGGCAGGACGTGGACACTCAGTGTATAGGCACAATCAGGTCCTGCTCACCCACCCCACCCCACACCCAGGGACGGGACCCCCAAAGAGGGGGCTGCACACCGGCATGGCTTGCAGAGCTGGGTGGGAGGCTGGAGCTGGACAGGCAATGGGGTGCCTACCTCCACAGAGTACGACATGTTGTCATTCGTTGTGTCATTGATGCGGGAGAAGAGGTCCTCGCACAGCTGCGGAGAGAAGAGCCAGGCTGCTCAGCCCCCCACCAGAAGGATGCCCCTGCCCGGGGTGCCCTGGCCACAGGGATTTCTACCTTCTCACCCCAAAAACCAGAGCCCCTGAGTGTTGGGATGGCTCCTGGGGAGCTGGCAGAAGCCCCCCTGCTGATATGGGGAGTTCAGCATCCCCAGAGCACCTGCCCCAGTGCTCTGCTGGACCAGCATGCGGCAGCTCTCGGCAAGCACTGCCGCCACCAGCTTGGCATTTGGACTACTGCTGCTCACAAACACCAGCCTCATGTAGCCAGAGCGTAATTCATCTGGTCTTGGAGGAGTCTGGCATGACCCTCCTTGTTCCCCCGCCCTCCAGCACAGCCACGCTGGCTCACTGCCACAGCAGGGCTGCCGTAGACCTCGGCAAAGCCTGGCCCCGCTCCCACCCTGCTCCCCTCTTCCCTCTCCACTCCAGTTTTCCTTTTGGCATCTCACTAGGACCAGCAGAACAGGCAGCTTTTCACTAGGCAGTACCTGCGGGATGATGCCTTGCTGATCCTTCTCCTGCTTCCCCATCATGGTGTAGGATTTTCCAGCACCCGTCTGCCCATAGGCAAAGATGCAGACGTTATAGCCTTCGAAGGCGTGTTGCAACATCTCCTCCCCAATGTCCCGGTACACTTGCTTCTGAGATGCATAGTTGATGTCTGCGGGCTGCAGAGAGGAGGGGGACAAGGAGCAATTTGGCAAAGAGGTCCTCCCACCTCTCCCCAGCCCAGCCCAGTGCTCCAGGCAGGCTCAGACCTCCTGCTGCTTACCGTGGTGTGGGACCAGTAGGAATAGTCAAAGCTGAAGCTTTTTGGTGTCTCTTTGGGCTGCTTCGGGTTCAGGATAGCTAGGGGCAAACAGATGGGAACATGAGGCCACCTGTCCACCCATGGTACCCCCGCCACCCACATCCCGCTTGTGAGGGGAGAAGGGTGATGGGGTTCAGTCCGAAATGGTCTTGGAAAGTGGGACTGGGACCCTCCAGCTCTGCAGCTGGGTCCAGAGCCCCCAGTCCCCAACAGTCCCAGCCAAGGAGGTGGATGCCACGGCTGGCAGAGCCTGCACCAGCCCAGGGAGCAGGGCAGAGCCTTGCCCAAACATCCCGCTGGGCACAGAGCGAGGGAAACGTCTCCTTCCCTTGAGCTCCTTCCTGCTTTGGCACCTGCCCGTGGGAGACCAGCACCAGCACTGGCATGGGAGGATCACAGCCTCCCTTCACCCCACAGCTGGGGGGCCATGCCCAAAGCCACATGCATCAGTGCTGTGGGGTGGGAGCAGCCACGGCCCCATCAGGGCTCCCCCAGGCCTCCTCCGGCTCCTGCCTCTCCTCCCCTGTGCTTTCTTTTGGGTACCCAGCCCCAGCAGGGTGATTAATGCTTCGTGTTACACCACCAGCGGAAACAAGAGCCTGCTTTTTCCCATCCCCTGATGAAAAGGACGTTGCCATGGAAATTAGAGACTGCATCACTTCTCTTCCTCACTCGCCACTTTTTTCCCCCTGTAAAGCATTTACGATGGTTTTTTTTCTGAAACAACAGATGCGTCAGAAGAAACCCAAACCGGCAGGGTAATCACAAGATCCAGCCATCAGCCATGTTCGGCGACATTGAAATGACCTTGCAGGCCAGCACAGCGCAGCTCCCGTGCCCACAGCTGCTTCCTGCCACCACCGGGGACAAGGAGGCCATATAGCACCGAGGCCAATGGAGCTCCCTCCATTGCAGCCTCAACCTGCCCTGCCCCAGGGCCGGCACTCAGCCAGGGCTCGCGCCTGCTCAGGATTCAAGCTGGGACCTTCCCAAGCAGCCCCGGGCATGGTGCAGCCTGCTGCCTGTGGGCTCAGATGTCCTGGCGCACAGCGTTACAGATGTAGATACTTTCTGTTCCCAATTCCTCCTCCATTGCCATGATGGATTCTCCTCCAGGAGGGATCTGCCACTTCTGGCCTGAGACCCATCCATCCCTGCCCACAAAGGCAGCAAGGCAGGCAGGTGGAGGGTGGGAAACGGGGGCAGGATCCAACCTCGACTGCAAAAACTGCAGCACAGTGCTGCTCAGATGTCCCTTGCTGTGGGCAGGAGCCTAGCACCAGCACCAAAGAGGGGCTGGGCGCTGGCTCCCTGCCTGCCTGCCCACTGGAGACAACATGACTCAGATGCTCCGGATGCCTCCTGCATCCCAGGCAGACTAATTACCAAAGCCAGAGCTGCTTTCTCAGGAGAAAGGGCTGGGAAGTGACATGTCCATAGTAACTGCCCATCCCGCAGCCACAAATGGGAACTTGGAGGTCCCCACTGAGATCCAGACCGAAACGGCACCAGGCCTTTCTGGGCAGTGCGGGCAGCCATGGGGGCTGCCTGTCCCTGCTGATGCCAAGTTGGTGTGTTGAGGGTGTGCAAGTGGCCGCTGCAAAGAGAAGTGGGTGCAGAGGCCATGCAAGAAGTCAGGTGGAGCATCTCCAATAGCTCCTGGGGTTCACCTGGCAGCTCTGCCATGCCACCCAGCCCCCCTGCGCTTGGCTCACATCTGCCTCTGCCCTGTGGAGGTCACCCTTATCAGAGTGAACGGGAGCATCTTCCACCCCCCCCCCCAAATGAGTCAAAAATGGGGCAAAAGCAGGAGCGGGCAGCATGGGGTTGCACAAGGCGGCTGTTCTGCATCCCAGTGTCAGCCCACACCAGGCACGGGGCGGAGGAGCAGCTGGGGACAGCACCAAGCAGCTCTGGGTATCCCAGCTGCAGCTGCCCAGCTGGCCCAGCAGGCCAGAGACTGGAACAGAGGGGAGAAGGGAGCACACTGAGAGCAGCAGGTCTCCCGTCCCTGACCTGAAATGCTCTCCCCATGCCCCTTTCATTCCCATTTATTTGCCTCAGCATGGCTGAATGCTGCTGGTGGGTCTTTTCCTCTCCTGTGATCAAGCATCCCAGGGCTTTTGCAAAGCTGCTGCAAAAGATTCGTGCTCTGGCCAAAGGGGATTAAAAAAGGCAGGGGGGAGGGAGGAAGACAGACATACAGACAAGAGGGGAGGAGGAAAACATCTGGAGATGATCCTCATATTCGCCCTGAAAAGCCAGCAGCATGGCAGAGCATATAGCAAGTGGGCAAGCACCGAGCAGAAAAAAAACCAAGACCCACAGGAGAGAAAATAATTGCTGTATTTTAAAGCCTGCGGAGGCACAGCTCCGGCCAGAGAATATTAATGGCCTTGCAGGATGAAAGCTGGGGTCCCTTCCTCGCCGTCCTGGCAGGAGCTGCCAGGAGAGGGGCCCGGGGTGTTGGTGCCCTGGCTGGTCCCTTCGGCTGCACAGAGGGGGGGACGCCACAGGAACAAAGTGGCAGTGTTGGCAGGCGGCCGTGCTGCAGCAAGCCAAGGGGGCGGCGGCTGTAAATTTGGTGGGGAAAAGGATGGCAGAGAAGGGCTCACCCTCTCTGGTCCTGGCCCCCGCTGCCCCCCCACGGGGCTTAACGCATTAGGCAGAAGAACAACTTGCCCTGCTCCGGTATGTGCAGGGCTCTCTGCAAATAATCCTGGGAAAAGAGAAACTTGCTCTCGCCCCCCCAAACACATTTATTTTTGGCTTCTCTGTGAGGAGCCAGGGGGGCCGAGACATTCCCACTCTGCAGGGGGTGCAGCCGGCACTACGGGCATCCTCCTGCCTTCCCAAGCAGGCACCAGAGCCCCCCCAGCCCCCTGGCCAAGGGGATTAGCCGACGGTTTGTCCATTCATGGAGAAAAACCTCGCTGTCAGCAAAGGGCTGGCCGGGCCATTGCCCTGCTCCTGCCCACAGCCCTGCCAGCCCTCCCCAGCACGGGCAGGGGGACAAGGGGCCTTCAGCATGGCCTGGGGAGGGGGGGTTGCAAACAGCAGGGCTGGGGGCTGCAGGATGGGCATGGGCCGATCATTCTGAGCAAACACAGCCGTGGCCGAGGTGGGGGATGCCTGATGCTTTTGACTGGGCCTGGGCCTGGGGGGGCAGGTCGCCCCCACCCTTCAGGGCCAGAAGGGACGTTTCTCCTGCCTGCACCCAGGCCCGGGCACAGGTGCAGCTCCTGCTGGGCCAGTAAAGTGGGGGGAGCAGCTCCGCACCCCAGGCAGACAGAGCATCCCTGCACAACCAGGAAGGGAGAGACCCCCAGGACACCAGAGACTGGCAGATGCTACCCCATGGACCCCCCCCATTCCTGCTCCCCAGGCCTAGGGTGAGGGAGGGACCCGGCGGGGTCACAGAGGCACCCTGCACCCTTGGGTGCCCTCCTCTCCCTCCCACCAGGGTTGTCATGGCAGCCCAGCGGCGTGCACCGCGGGGGCAGCTGGAGCCGGCGTTTCACCCACCGCCGTCGGTGACGCAGGAAGCCCGGGGCAGGCAGGCAGGCAGGGAGGGAGTTATTTTAGATGCTGCCCCATCTGGAGGCTCCCAGAGCCAGAGGAGGGATTCAGCCACCTCTCCCACCCCATACTTCCCGTAGCCATTATGTAAAGAGGAGCGAAAGCCAGACAGGCTCCTGACAGGACAGTTGGCCCCAAAGCCCCCATGCTACATCCCCCCTCCCCGAGCACACTGTTCCCTCAGCAAACCCCCCCACACCCCTCCATCCTGCTGGTGCTGCGGCTCCAAGCCCCGCGGAGGGAGGGATGGGTCGCGGCACACCGCAGTGCGTGGTACCCAGCCAGGCAGTGCCATCAGGAGCTGCTTGCCGGCCGGTGCATGGCTTCCATGCTTGGGCAGGCGACCACGGGCCAGGCACCCTTGGCCCTACATCCATGCAGCAGCGTTTCCAGGATCTTCTGATTCTTCCTCCCTCATTGCCTCCTCATTGCCCTGTTCAGTACCACCGAAACACAAGGACTCGGTGCCATGTAGATCCCACCACTGCCATTTCAACAGCTGGACTGCATTTCCCTGTGGGAAAGGTGACATCACCCCCTGATTCCCTCCTCCAAATGACACCAGGGGCTACAGGTGTCCACACCAAAGATCCCAGCAGCCTGGTGCTCGCTGCCACGGCCAGACCATGCGTGCTTCTCACCATGCAGCATGCAAAGCCTTCCCAAGCCCCTCTGCCCCTGACACTGGCACTCACTGGTGGTGCTTCCTGACATCTGTATAATGCATTTAGATTCCCGGCTCATCTCCCGTGAGTTGAAGGGCCGGACGCGCACTGCCACCTTCACGGATGCTCCCGCCATTGCGCCGGCTGGAGGTGGGTCCTGCTAGTGGGGAGCAGCGGCTGTCCTGCGAGGAGGGAAGAAAAGGGCATTAGGAAAGCTCACATCCCAATCCCCATCTTGCACCCGTGCCAGAAAGATGAACGGAAAGCCTGTGCAACAAAACCTCCCAGGAATGCTGGTTTGCCTCTGCCCAAAAGATGACATTTTGTTTCATCCCTCGATCTGCCCACATTTTGCCTCTCCCACCTCCCCCCCGTATCTCAGGTCAGGACCCCCTGCTCGGTCCCAGAGGACATCCTTATCCTTACCCCAGGGCAGCACCCAGAGCCTCCATCACCCTGTGGCCTCACTTGGTGGGCACCCACAGCAGGGGACAGGGCCATGTAGGCACTGTCAGCATCAGCATGACTCCTGAGGAGTGTTTTCCATCCTGGGTTGCCAACAGCACTGAGCAGGTAGCCCCTCACCTGCAAGCAAGCCCACAATTCCCTGCCCATCAGCCAAGCCTCCTGCCTCTGCTCCAGCCCCAGCAGAGCAGGGACTCGGCAGCAGGACTGGGTGGAGGTGAGGGGGGAGAAAACGATGGCATTCATGTCGAGAAAGGAGGCGGCTGTTGAACACAACTGCTGGTATTTGCCTCTCATTCAGCTCCCGGCAAAAGCAGATGTGCGGCGTCAGCAGCAGCAGCACCAGCCAGCAAGCCGGTGACGATCACAGTCAGCTGAAGCTCCCAGGTCACAATCATTTTTCCACTCTTTTTGCTAATAAATTATTAATCACAAACCTCACAAGATGAAACAAACTGCTCTCTAACATCTCCCAGAGCAGCCACTCATCCTAGCACTGGTGCCCAGGCTCTCTGCAGCTGGTCCCACCTTCCCCGAGCCCCAGTTAAGACTCACTAGCATTGGCCAGAAAAGAATGCTGGGGTCCTTCCCTTGGCCACCGGGTCCTTTGGGATCAGCCCTGACAAAATCCATCCCTGCCTTCTAATGTCCATCCCCTCTCCTGCCCATCCCCTGCTCCCTGGCTCCTCATGATGAGCCTGCCAGCTGAAGAGGAGCTCAGCACCCTGCAGCACAGGCAGGCATCAGCTCCTCCGGTATCCCTGCCTGTGAGACTCCTGCAAGGGTGTTTACAAATGCCCTGGGGCTTTTCGAGCCTGGTCTTTGCCAGCAGGATGCTCACTCTGGGATGAAGGAGACCAGGAGCAAGCAATGGCGCAGCTCTGGTTACACGGACCATGACCTGAAGGAATTGGACCAGTAAGGATGGGTCCTCAACACGAGATGGGTTTTCCCACAGTAGAAATGAAAAATTTGTGGAAAAGGAGGTAAAAGAAAGGAAGAAAAAAATAAATCCACCAAAGGGAAAGTGTCCCAAGAGAAGGGGATGGCTTTAAAACTAACTGAGGTTTCACAGCTCTGGTTTCATTTCCAAAGGGAATGGGAGGAAAACCAATGTATACTCTGCCCAAAGGCAGGTATATTCATGGCACAGTGGAAAAATTTGCAACCAAAAAGTATTATAAGCTGGGCGCTCTTTCAAAAATGCTTCACCTGTTTTAAAAGCAAGCTTGCATCCCTGACAGCAGGAGGAGGACAAATCTTCTCCCATTAGAGTTCCAAAGCCCTCCCCTCCCTGCCCTGCTGGGACGGCTCTGGAGCTCCCACTGCACTCAGCCAGCAATCGCACCCTTAAATCCCACCAGCTCCAGAGTTCAAGCATTTGGTCTCAGGCTTTCTTGAGCACGGATTATTTTAAGCGGGCATTTAACACCACCGTTGAGTCCCTGAGCTGGCAAGCGGGCTGCCATGTACCAACAGGCCTCTGTCTTCCCCAATCTGCTGCTTTCTCAGATGGGGGAGAAAGGAAAAATTAAACAGGACTCCTCGCCAAAGGGAAACAAAAAAGTTGGGTTTCCCATGAAATGATGGGATATATTCCTGGGTGGAAGGGCTGCATCCTCACGAGGCCATTGGCTTGAGCTGCTCCACCCTGTGGCACCGCTGGTGCTCAGGGACGATGGATCCATTGCTGGGCTAAACCCCACGCGGCACCCGACAACTGCCTGCATCAAACGCTTCCCTCCTCCACAACCTGGACAGCTCTCTTTCCCCCACTTTGCTGTCTCTCCAGCTCCCAAGGCTACAAAGAGGTGGGTCAGGTCCCCAGGCTTCCACGTTGCAGCACAGCCCTCAGCAAGACCCACCAGCACCAGCACAGCACACCCGGCAGCGACCCCAGCAGCCCCAGGACCAACCACTGTCCACCACGGGCAGCTTCAGACCCTGCCCTTGTTCCCTCCCGCCCCAGCACCATTCCCATCACAGGCCCCTCCAGCCCTATCACCTCTCACAAAGAAGCTCCAGTTTCTCCTTCGTCCCACTTTTCCGGGCATCTCATCTTGCTGTATGCCCTCCATCGGTGGCTGCTCGCCCTCCTCTGCTGGGAGGCCCCACTCAGCTCCATACCCGTACCCCCTCAGCCCACCCTCGCCGGCTGTGAGAAGTCCCCTCCTCGCCAGCAGAACCTTTCCTCTCTCCCTACCATCCCAATGCCCACATCCGGCATATTCCCAGCAAGCCATCTGGCTTGCCAAGCCCAGCGGCACAGGCTTCTCTCCCTGCCGGTATTCCCTGCTGCAAAGCCGCAAGCTGGGCTCCATTTTCTGTCTCCATCCATTTTCTTCAGCTTCCTCGGTCAGCAACACGCCACTTCCCCCCTGCTCCTCTGCAGCTCTCTAGTCCCACCTCTGCCACAGCAGCACAAGGACCCCAGGCAGCACCGCGTCCCCTTGGGGAGCACCGACAGCCCCCTGCCCAGCTCCTTCCCCCGACACTTATTTTCCTGGCTCGGCCACGAGGAGGATTTCAGCCTGCACCCCAGGTAACGTGGCAGCACCACCAGCCACGGCCAGCACTGGCAACACTGGCCACAGGTGCTCAGCATCCCGCAGAGAGAGGGGACATGCTGCAGCGGGCAGGCTGTGGACAGGCAGGGCAGGGGCAGGAAGCCTCCCCCATGGCAGGCAGGCAACTCGAGCCCAGCCAGCTCACTCTGCCTGGGGACAGTCGGCCACCACCTGCTTAATCCACCATCGAGAGAAATTCAATAAGCCGCTATCAGCCGTTCAGCTGGGAGTGGGCCAGCACCGTGGTCCCACTCCCCGCTCCCTCCCCACGTCCTCCTGGGGCCACCCCACACACAAAGGAGATGGCAGGGGAGGACAGCAGAGTCCCCAGGGCCATGGTGCCAGGGTGCACATCCAGACCTGTCCCCCAGCTCTGCAGGGCACCCCTTCCCCCCCCTTCCTGTGCAGCCCACTGCTCTCTGCCCATCCCTACCAGCACACCCGTCAGCTCTCAGTGATGAGCGAAAGGCCTAGAGAGCGATGATTAACTGGATCAGCTAAGATTAATTGGGCAGAGATTAGCTAACGAGAGCTCTCTTAAGTCTGAGGGCTACTGACTGGCAGCCTCCCTGCCACCACCAAGAGGCGACCAGTGGGACGGGGAGCATTGTCCCCAAGTGCCACCCGCAGTGAACTCTTCCCCTAACGATGCTGCGGGGACATGCCGTGCTGCCTGTCCCCTGGGTGCTGCAGACCACCGGGGTTTGAGCGATGCTAATGTGGGTCGGCACGGCCAGGATGCCCCATTCCCTGTGCCCAGCCTGGGGCAGGGGCTGCCTCGCTGGGGCCGCAGGCAGCTCTGGCAGATGAAGAGCTGCCTGCACCTAGGGAAATCCAAGGCGAGTTTCTCCTTTTGTCTGCGTGCATCCCCACGTCACCTTGGCGGTGAGGACGGACGCCCTGTCTGGCTGCGCCTCCCAAGCCACGGTGCTCTCAGCCACTGACGGGCTTTGTTTTAATGAGCCCTTCCCCTGCACCCCTTGTTGGGGTCCCCCAGCTCCATGTGGGACCACGGGACACTGCCCTCCCTCTGGGGACAACAGGGACAGTGGCAGACTGGGGGCAGCTGCTCCAGATGACGCGGCACCATCGGTGCAGGCCTGCCGAACCCGACGGCTGCTCCCTGCTTGCCTCCTGCTCCGCGCAGGGCAAGGGGCTGTGACGGTGCAGTTTTCCCCGGCACAGCACCCACAGGTGGGGAAGCAGCTTGGAGGACATCCCTGGGCAGGGGCAGGGGCAGGTGCCCCCCCAGCCCTAGCTGAAATACAGCCCCCCGCTTCCCTGGTGCCATCATGGGCACCCTGCCCTGTGCCCCCTCACCTCCCACCTAGCCCAATGGGGGACATGGCATCAGGGCAGCATTTGCAGCTCCCTGAGAATTTCAACGTGAATTAAATTTGCAAGTAGCAAATTTAAGGCCATGGATGAGGCATTTCGCTCGCCGCTGGCCAGCTCCTTATCCCCACTGCAAAGGCGAGTCATCTCACACTCCATTGCCCGCTCTCTCCATCTTCTCTTCCGCATGCTAAAACCCATAGCAGAGAAAAGCTGCACGGAAAAGGCAGTGAGCTCCAGCGGGTTACCAGCATGGCTGGGCAGAGAGGGGTGGGCAGCCGGGGAGGGGGGGAACACCAGATTCTGACACTCCCCAGGGTTTGGGGGCTGCAGCTCTGGCCACACAAGGGAGGCAGGGGGGTGGCAGCGGCAGCATCTGTGCCAGCGCCGGCTGCCACCTCCCAGACAAAATGGAGGTCAGCAGCAGCGCGTGGGGATGGCAGAGCCCACCACACCCCTGGCCGTACCCGGGGAGGGGGTCTGCTGCCATCCCCCCCACCATGTCACCGAGGCCACCTGCCGAGGGGCTGCTCCGGGCACCAGGGCGTGGAAGGATGGCCGGGGGGGGGAGGGGCAGGGGAGATGCTCAGCTGATTCCTTGTCCTCCCCGAGCCCCACAGCAGAGGCATGGGACCTGAGCAGGCAGGAGACCCCGGTGCGCAGGGGGTCTGCAGGGTCCGAGGGAGGGAATGCTGCCCCATGGGGGAGGAAGAAGAGGAGGATGAAGAGGCAGAGGACGAAGACAATGGGGCAGGTGCAGGGCTGTTCCCTGGGAGCCCGGGTGGCCAAGCATGGGGCTCTGCACCAGTCCCTCTGCTCAGGGACCACCCCCTTCTCCAGGCAGAAGCCGCCGGCACTGGCCCGCAGTGACATGGCGTCCCTCGCCCAGCTGCCCCCAAGCGCAATGTCAGCAGCAGCTCGTCCTTGTGGGGCAAGCAAGAGCCTCGGCTTTGCAGCACCTTTGACAGCCACCCCCCGCCACCCCCGGCAAGAGCACCAGCTGGGGTGCCCACTGCTCCCTCCAGCGCCATCGTTGACTCTGAAGCATAATGATGATGGCACAAGATGGCTCAGCATCATGGCCAGAGCCACCTGCTCTGGAGGGGAGAGTGGGGCAGCTCTGGGGTGAAAAGGGGTCCGTGTGCTTCGTCCCACGGGCAGCGGGGACAGCATCCTCCCTCTCCCCACCGCAGGCGGGTGCCGGGGCTGCAGAGGCGTCGCCCTGTCCCCGGGAAGGCCCCCCCCGGTGGGATCCTTCTGGAAGCCGGGGCGGCACCCGCCGCCTGCCGCGCTGGAGACCCGCGGGCAGCCCCCGCCCGGCCTCCCTCCCCCGCGCCTCGGGGGGAACCCGCAAAATGGCCGCCGGCCGCAGCCC
>NW_010972579.1:2724573-2745536 GCF_000737465.1 Haliaeetus leucocephalus | reverse complement strand
GCCCCGCAGCCCCCGGGAGTGGCACGGCCGGCTCCGTGTCCATCTGCGCCGGGGAATTTAGGCCCAGCGCGGAAAGCAGATTATGCCTTCGCCGCCAGCTGTTTCCAGCAGCGCGTCCTTCCTCACCCCTCCACGCCAACGGCGAGGCCACACGTCCCCTCCCTGCCCCCAGTCCTTCCTCAAGTCTCCCTGGAGGACAGGCAGCAGGGGGGTCCACCCGCAGAGGGGTCTTCATCCACCCACCCGCCGCAGTGGTGGCGGGTCTCCAGCGGGTGCCTCCCGCCGGTGTTTTAGGGACTGAGCGTTTTGTCGATGCTGCGAGCATCCGGCAGCAAACCCCTCAGCCAGCGGAGCACATGGCTGGGGCACAGGATGAGGACTTGGCTTGGGACCTCTTGGGACATCAGGACTTCTTGTCCTCACTCTGGTAGATGATGGCCGGGCAGCAGTGCCCAGGCTAACTGTAGTTTCCACCATCCATGTGGTGTTGGCTACACCGGCTCCCAGCTCCTCTCAGAGCCGACTGTCCGGCTGCCTGGGCAGAAGTGCTCTCCCCTGGGACCATGTCAGCTGCATGCACCCACCCCAAATGCCTTCAGCACCGGCCACCGGTGCCAGCTCTGCTATGGTGGGGCATTTTCCACCCCATAATTGTAATCCCCAGCCCAAAGCTTTGTTCACCGAGTGGCTCCTCTGGCCAGGGACCTGCTCCTCAACCTGCCAGGAGCCGGCGGCACGCAGCTCGTTCATGTTTCAGAGTATGGATGGCAGAGAACATGCCGGAGGATGGGCATCATACAATTGGACTGTGGGCACACATGGTGGGTGAGAGGCACAGCATGTTGAACAGGCACGCGTGGCCTGTGGCATCATCAGGACACGCTGTGATGCCCTCAAGCCAGGCTGAGCCCGCAGAGCACAGCTCGCCATGGTGGGGACTGCTACTGTGTCCCACCCATGGCTCTGCCCTTGTGCAAACCATCCCAATGGCCAGCCTCCTCCAGGCGGCTGTTGCTCGGCCAGACGTCCTTTCTGCAAGGCAGGTCCTTGGTCAGGGAGACCTGGCCAACAGAGCTTTCTGCTGCTGGAGGAGTCGTGACCGTGGCAGCTGCGCTGGGCCTGTCCCAGTGCAACCATCCCATGGCACAGGAGCTGCATGCCCAGGAGCAGGGATCCCACCTGCTGAGATGGTGTTGGGAACCATCAACCACCGTGTCCTGGGGACCACGGCAACAGGGTTTGCATGGGTGCTTGCCAGTCCCGGAGGCTGGCATGTCTGAGGAGCAACCTCCCCCAGCGCTAGCAAGGGGGGACCCCCCCCAAAATGCAGTGGCTGAGACAGCAGGGATGGTGCTGGTGGCACATTAACTGGACAAGGAGGAGGCCAGGGGCAGAGTCCGGTCCAGTGGGGGGAGCACCAAGCCCCAGAGTCAAGGTCCACGGGGACGCTGGACGCTACGGGCACAGGATGAGCTGTGCTGCAGTGCTGGGTGCTGCACAGGCAGCCTCCACTGCTCCTCTCCTCCGGGCTCGGCTCCTGGGGATGGCAAGGCGCACCATGGCCACCAGCCCGCTCTGCGTCCCCCCGCCCCAGGGGCTGCTCCGGCCCCTGGCTGTGCCAGAGAGGCTGCTACTTGGGCCAGGGCCCAGCAACGTGCCCCCCCGCATCCTGGCTGCAGGCAGCCAGCAGCTCCTGGGCCACATGCACCCTGAGGTGCTGCAGGTGAGCTGCCCCAGCCTAGCCTTCCTCCCCTCCCCTCCTCTCCCTCATGCCCCACGAGGGGCTGGGACAGCTCTGCCAGGGCGAGGGGGACAATAGCGATGTCAGTTGGTCCCCTGCCACTACAGGTGATGGACGAGATCAAGGCGGGCATCCAGTACGCCTTCCAGACGCAGAACCGGCTGACCCTGGCCATCAGCGGCACCGGCCACTGTGCCATGGAAGCTGCCCTCCTCAACCTCCTGGAGCATGGTGACACCGCGCTGGTGGCCGTCAATGGCATCTGGGGACAACGTGCTGCTGACATCACCAGGAGGTTGGGTATGCTGGGGACAGCCAGACGGCACCGGCAGGGCTCAGGGGACCAGGCTCGCGGGTGGGATGCCAGAACGTGACCCCTGGCTTGCTGTCCCCATCCCAGCAGCAGTGGCCAGTGACATGGCTTCTGCAGCCGGAGGGCGCTCCAGGTTTTTTCCAGGGTGATGTCCCTCCGCTTACGGTGGTTTATGGCTTTTCCATTGGGCAAATCCACGGGAGGCCAGACCCTGGCAGGCGGCCGTGCTCCTGGTTTATGCATGATCGATTCCCTCGTGGAGCAGGTGGCTGCCCAGTGGGAGGCATCCCCAAACCTCACTCTCCCTCTGCCCAAATCCCTCCCAGGAGCCAATGTCCATGAGCTGCTGAAGCCCCCAGGCGAGTACTTCACTCTGTGGGACATCGAGGAGGTGAGTGCCGGCTGCAGTGTGGGGCAGCAGGCGCGAGCTGTCTTCCAGGAGCAGTCACCTTCCCCTCTGTTTCATGCAGGGCCTGGCATGGTACAAGCCCTCAGTGTTCTTCATCACCCACGGGGAGTCCTCCACAGGGGTGCTACAGCCACTGGAGGGGCTGGGCGAGTTGTGTCACCGGTCAGTGCACGGCGGGCACCCGCAGGGGCTGGCAGCACCCCAAGGTTGCCGTTGGGGATTGGGGCATTGGGATTTATATGCCCCAGGCTCTCCTCTGGCTCTGTTGTGCTGGAAGCGGTTGGTGCCAGTGAGATATGTGGCCTTGGGGGGACTGGGATGCCAGGGCTGGAGGAAGAGGGGTGGCAAGAGGAGGTGGTAGGGACACCAGGCTGAGCTCTGTCCTCCCACAGGCATGGCTGCCTGCTGCTCGTGGACGCGGTGGCATCCCTTGGGGGAGCCCCCATCTTCATGGACCAGCAGGGTAAGAGCCACAGTACCATCAGGGACACCCAGGGGACAAGGGGGCTTCACGCCTGGGCCAGGGAGGGAGGGCAGTGGGATCAGCCCCACTGCCTGTATTTTGGGCTAGCAGCACTAGAAACTGGTCCAGCTGCAGCCAGAGAGCCTGTTCCCCTTGGGGGACTGTCAGCAGTGCCAGGGTGTCCCCCAAAGCTGGCCAACCACAAGCAGGACCTGCAGCGTGTGCCACCCTGTGCTTCCCACCCGCCGCTTGCAGCCGGGCTGGGGTGCTCAGTGTGTCCCCACTGGGAGCCTCTGATCCCTAAGGAGCTGCCTCCCTTCTCGGGCAGAGATCGACGTCCTATACTCGGGGTCTCAGAAAGTCCTCAACACCCCTCCCGGCAGTGCCCCCATCTCGTTCAGCGAGGGAGCCAGGTAAGGGCAGCCCTGGGCACACTGGGGGGAAAGGCAATGGGGCTGGGGGGAGGCTGTCACTCCCCTTGCTTTGCCAGCTCTGTGGGGTCAGAGCCCGGCCCATCCCTGGGCAGCGATGGGTGCTGGAGCCAAGCCACTTGCTGGGGGGGGGGCCCTCCCACAGGACTGACATCACCCTGGAACTGGCAGGGTCAAGGTCCGGCTCCTCCCCAGCACTCTGCTTTGCCAGGGAGAAGATGCTGAGGAGGAAGACGAAGCCCCTGTCCTTCTATCTGGACATGGGCTGGCTGGGAAACTACTGGGGCTGTGATGGGGAGCCGCGAAGGTGAGAACGGGCTGTCCCGGGACAGATGGTCACAGCTGTCCCATCCACAGCCTTCGCCCTTGTCTCCCCCTCACCCTGTCCACTGGTCACAAAGCAGCCCTGAGGGATTTGCATCCCCTCTGTGCTGGGTGCAGAGGAGGGAGGAGGCCACAGGCCGGTTCCCCCCCACTGCAAGCTGGGTACTGCTCTGCCACGGGGCCGGCCTAAACCACCTGGGTGCCTCTTGGGTGTTGCAGGTACCACCACACAGCACCAATCAACAGCTTCTTCAGCCTGCGGGAAGGCTTGGCCATGCTGGCGGAGCTGGTGAGCGGTGCCATGCAGGCAGGGGGGCACCAGCAGTGCCGGTGGGGTTTGGGGGAGCAGTGGGTCCCGGGATCTTCTCCCTCTTCTCTGCCCACAGGGTCTGGAGAGCTCTTGGGAGCGCCACCGGGCTAACTGTGCCAAGCTGTGCCAGGGGCTGCGTGACCTGGGGCTTGAGCTCTTTGTGAAGGAGGAGGTGGGTGCAGGGCGAGCCCACCACCGTGGTGCAGGGGCAGCGTGAGGACATGGCCCTGCACGGCTGGAGATGTGCCTGGGCAGCTTCTGATGCTGGAGAAAAAACTGCCCTCCCAGTGATGCTATCTCCTGGCAGGCTACCAGGCTCACTGGGGGGACAGGGCCACAGCCAGGACCTGCAGATTTAACCCGGTTTCTCTCTTCCCCAGAAGGTGAGACTTCCCACCGTCACCACCGTCAGGGTGCCTGAGGGATACAACTGGAAGGACATTGTAGCCTTTCTCATGGACAACCACGCCATTGAGATCGCTGGGGGCCTGGGTCCCTCGGTGGGCCAGGTGGGCAGCGTCCTCCCCTCCCACTGCCCATGGCTGGGCACTGAACCTGGCTGCGGTCACATCCATCAGTAGTGCACCCCATGATTAACTGGTGCTCTCTGGCTGCAAACAGCAAACACAGCTGGATGCATCCCATCGCCTGCAGCAATGCATAGCGGCTCCTAACCACACACAATTGCTGCACATAATTGAATAACTGCACACATAACTAGTGGGGTGACACGTCTTTAGAAGAAATGTGTGTTAAATAGGATCAAGCAGGGAGCTGTGCACATGCACTTACACCCAGCCGCGTGCAGGCTGCTCCTCGCACACCCCCTGCTCCACGCGGGAGCCTGCACTCTGCTGCTGGCCACTCTGCTCACAGGGAGGTGGCACCAGGGCATAGCTGCGAAAGTGGGTGCTGCAGGGAGATGGTCTCCCTTCTCCTCCCAGGTCCTGCGAATCGGCCTCATGGGCTGCAACTCGACCAGCAGCAATGTGGACCGTGTGCTGAGTGCCCTGCGAGACGCCCTCCGGTGCTGCCAACGCAGCAGGCTCTGAGCACCCCTGCAAAGGGGGGTTCCGGATGAGGCGGTGTGGCGCTCCCCCCCATGCCCGGCTGCAGGCAGCTGGCAGGCAGAGGGGCTCCCCTACCTCTCCAGGATGCTGCCAGGAAACACTGCAACACCCAGCAACCCGAGCCAGAGCAGGAAGGAGAAGCTGGAAGAGCGGGGGACATGGAGGTGAGGGCTGCAGCTCTGCAAACAAGGGACGTGGCTCAAAACCCCTTCTCCCAGTCCCCGCGCAGGGTCACTCCTCACCTTGATGGCCTGACCCCCCAGCTCCTCCCTTTCCCTTGGCCCCGGGGCCCCACTGCAAGCTGACAAGAGGGCTCGATGTAGGATCTGACCACAGGTCCTTTCCCCTCCCACCACCATCACCCTCAGCCATCCCTGCACCAGAGCCCAGCAGCACAGGGTGCCAGCCATCCCCTCAGATTAGGTATCCTGGGATGAAACACCCGCCCCGGCACCCAGCTCTACTAGGGGAGCCAAGAGGCCGTGCATCCCCACCCAGCAGCAGCAGACAGGCACTCGCTCCCTGCTACCATCTTTCCTCAATAAAGCTACTTGGCAGCATGCTGCCCCCTGGCTCCGTAGCTCGCCTTGCACCCCCCCGGAGTTTTGAGTCACCCAGCTGGGGTGGCAGCGGGGTTCTGCTCAGCTCTGCTTGGGGTTTACTTGCTGGATCTTGGAGAGCAGCTGGGACATTGCCGAGCGGCGTGCGCTGTCCTGGATCCGGTACACCTGGAACTAAGCAGAGGCAGGTGCAGAGTGAGGAGAGAGGGCTCCCCACTCTGCTTGAGCCCTGTGCTCCAGCACTGCCAGCCTCCCACAGCCTCCACGATAGGGTTGGGCAGCAAATGCCAGCGGCTGCCAAGGGCTGGAGGGCTCTGGGGGGCAAATTCCAGCACATCCTAAGCTGCCCAGACCAGGTAGTTTCCGGCACTGCCGCGCTCTGCCTTGTGAGACCAGCTGAGGGTCTGGCATTACCTGGCTGAGCAGGATGTCAAAGTAGGCTGTGTCCCAGTAGGACCTGTCCTCGGTGGGGAGGTGCAGGAGGGCTCGGGTGCTGGGGTCCGCGAGCCAGCTGTCAGTGCGTGCAGGGAGGCCAAAATGGAAGCGGAGGAAGCGTCGGGGGTCCTGGGCGAAGCTCTCCACCTTATGGTAGAGAGAGGTGAGGTCCAGGGCCTCTCCTTGGAAGAGGTTCTCCTCCGGGTGCAGGAAGTGGGGCAGGTGCCGGCTGGCCAGGCAGCGGAGGAGGATCACCAAGAGCCTGTAGACAGAGCCTTCCAGGTCCTGCCAGTCCTCTGGGGAGGGGAAGAGCTCCATGCTCCACAGCAGCACCATCTGCAGGGAGGGAGAGAAGGGTGTGGGATCGAGCACTCCCCACAAAGGCCGTGCCTTCACACCCTGCAGGTCACCGTGCAACCACCCATGGGGCTGAGCCCTCAACACAGACATCACGTCCTCAGCAGCCTAGGGCTGCGCAGGCTCTTGGAGCTGCTGCTGAGGCTGCTGCAGGCGCAGCCGATGCCCCACCACCCCTTAGTTTTGAACCTTTGCTTCACTCCCCAAAGAGCCCCCGTCTCAGCTCCAAGGCAGGTCCCAGCTCTGCAGCAGCCCCAAACAACACACCCAAGCTTTCTGCAGGCACTAAGCAATAGTAAAAAACCCCGCTTCTGGTTTCTACCAGCCACTGGCAAGACAGGTGAACCCCCAGCAGCTGCCATGCCAGCTTCTTTGGCATAGCTTAACGGTCAATGCACACGGTGGGCTGGAGCAGAAGATGCTTTTTTGAAGGACAGATGCATACTGTGCCCTTCTTTTTTTAAAAAAACCCAAAACATCAAAGAATGCAACATAAAGCAAAACGCACAGGATTAGGGTTACTTAGAGCTGGAGCCATTCTCTCAGCAGAAGACAGCTTTGCCTCCTTCTCCACCCCAGCCCAGAGAGCCACCACAAGGCAGGGCACACCTGGATTGTGCCACCAGGTACTGTCCCCAGCATGGCCCCTTTCCCAATCAGTGCCACCAGCTGGCATGGGTCCAGAGTGCCAAAAACAGGTTGGGTGGGGAGAAGAGGGTTTTGTCGGAAGAAACGCCACCCTCAGCTCTGCACCTCCCAGTGCACTGGGGCACAGGACAACCTGCAGCATGGCAGGCACAGCAATGCAATCCCCAGCATGGCCTCTGCAGACACAGGCAGCCTGTGCCAGAGGATGCCTGGCACATTGGCACAGACCCCCAGCTCTTAACGCTCAGGGTGCTTCAGGCTGGAGGTTGCTCGTTCAATCCAGCAAGTGCCTGCTGTTTGCAAGGAGGAAGGATCAAACCCCTTTGACCATGGCCAGCAGCGTGCATCCTTTCCAGACACAGCCATGGGGTGGTACATCCCAAAGCACTGCAGGCACTCAGGCTTGTTGCTTGGAACCTTCTTCCAGCAGCGACTCAGCTGTGGCAGGGTGCAGGGGAGAAGCCTTAGCTCTGCCTGCTCAGAGAGCCGTTGTCCCACCAGCAGAACCCACCTACCTTCAGGTGGTTGAAAGTGAGACCGCCTTTCCCAGCCTCCTCTTCCCAGTCCTGGACGCGTAGCTGATCAAGCAGGCGAAGACTGTCCAGATGGCGTCCCTTCAGCATGTCCACTGCCTGGAGCAGTTTCAGGATGGGGAGATGAGTGGAGGATCTGGCGAGAGAAAGTGGGGTCCACTGAGAGGGAGGATGGAGACCCGCATCCTTTCAGCTGGGGAGAGGATACCTGCAGTGGCCTGGCACGCGTGGGGATCTCCCCCAGCCACCCATGTGGCCCCAGGAACACAGCATCCTGGATCCACCTCCTGCACCTGCCTCTGATGAAGAGGGACCAGGGAGATTTGCAGCATGATGGGAATGCTGCTGAGCAGCTCCTGCCTTCCTGGGAGAGACAAGAGGAGAGGCAAAGCTGGGTTGTGCTCCCCTACGTGGCAGTGGGGAGGGCTGCAGGCCGCCCCAGAGGGGAGGCTGGATGGACCCCAAGGAGGGGCCGAGCATCTGGCTGGACTACATTGTGCCCAAAATAAGCCTGGGCTGGTCCAGCCAGATGCTTGGCCCCTCCTTGGGGCCGGGTAGCTGTGCTGGCAGGTGAGATGTGTGTCACCCTGGCCCTGCTCCCTCCTGCAGCCCGCCCTGGGAGGCACCTCATCACAGTGCTCTTGAAGCCTGAGCAGGGATCTGAGAGCTGCCACCCTCTGCGTGGGCCAGGGTTCAGCTCCTACGAACAATTTGGGGGGGCTCCTTCTGTTGCATCCCCTGCTCTTTCTTGAGCTGTCTCAAATTTGGCTGAGGTTTTTTCCCCAACACAGGGCAGTGGGTTTGGGCATCACAAGGGGGTGACTTCACTCCACTATTGACATGTCCCTCCACTTCCCCATCCCTTTTTTGGCTACACCCGGCAGTGCTGCCAGCCAGGGGGGATCCCTGGGGCAGGGTCACCCCGCTATATGCGCGGCCAAGCCACTCACCTCCAGCAATGGGGAGAGGCAGGGACAAAATGGGCCTCTTCCATGGCCTTCCGGAGGCTGCCTTTGGGGAAGCCCCTGTCACTCTGCTGCCCTTTGAGCCAGAGCGGCTCCTGCCGCCTCCTCACCACTGGGACAATGTCAAAGCGGATGGTCTTCCAGCCACCACGGATCAGCAGGGAGAGCTCCATGGCATCTTCCTGCAGATTTTCGGCGCTGAGGTCACCTAGACATAGAGGGTTTGGCTGCGGTTACGAGGTTACCACAGCTGGTCCCACAGGCTGAACTGGGTATGTGCCGCAACGCCCGTGGGCATGTCCCACCCCATTCGACTCATCCCTTTCCAGCACTGCAGTTTGGCTGCAGTTCCCTGGCAAAAGCTGTTCTCCAAACTCTGCTGGGGTGGTTTTCGGGAAGGAGCATCGCTCCAGCAGGGCTCAGGGCCAGGCCAGCGGGTGTGGGCACAGCAGGAAGGCCCAAGTGGCTGAACGGGGCCATGCTGCTGGGTAGCTGAATGGTGCCAAGAAAAACAATGTAGTCCAAGAAAAATGAACCAGGAAAAGTCTCAGATTGAGGAGGTAGAGGAAGATGAAGGGCTCTGGCTTGGCCATGGAGGAAGGAGGGAATGGTGGGCTTACTGGGGACTTTCAGACCCTCTGGTCCTCTCACATCACCTTTTCATCGGGGCTGAGATTTACTTCAAGAAGCACCTTTGGAGATGGAAACGCATGAAGAAGCTGAAGGGACCCCTATGGGCATTCCCAGGGTCCCTTCCCCACCGTGCCCTTCCCAGGCATGCTGCTCCCAGCTGGGGCCCATGTGTGTGCAGGGTCAGACCCATGCACTAAGGTCCCACTCCAGCCCTGACACACTCCCAGCTCACCCTCCAAACAGCCTCCTACAGGGAGCAGGGGGCACTCAGAGGCCAGGAGAGATGGGGGGAATGTGGCTAGGGCGAGCCAAACACGTCAAGTCCCTGAGCAAACCCTCTCCAGGGACTAATTGCAGGGGTGGGTGAACCCTGCATGGAGCTGCCACCCACCAAGAAGGGTGCCATCAGCCCAGGGTGAAGATGCCCGAGGATAACTCTGCTGTCGTGGGATGGCAGGAAGTAGTTTTGCATCTCCCCTTCCTTAGCTGAGGGCAAAGCCTGTCCCAGCGCACAGCAGGGTGCTTGCTCACTCTTGGAGGCTTTGGGTGGGCCACGCACCTGGGGACTCACGCCTCAGCCCATTTGCACAGGGACCACCACCGAGCTGGCCTCCCCAGCTGTGCTGGAGGCAGCTCCTGGCTGGGGAAGAGCCATGCTGGCATACGCACCTGGCTGAAGCAGGAAGAGGCGTTGGCAGCGCACGATGGCCGAAACAAGGAGCTCTTTTAGGTGCCGGAGGACTTTGCCCGGAACCAGGCACCCCGCACCATCTCCCCGCTCCATCACATCCACAGTGCTGGTCCAGTCCTCCAAGCCCGTCCCTGGAGAGGGCACTTCCAGACAGAAGGTGCCCAGCCCTGGACAGTGCCCGGCTGGGGTGTCCCCAGGCCGGCATGCCAGCACCCTCAGGGCATCACCATCGATCCGCAGGGGGACCTCCATGGTGACAGCATCCTCGGAGGCGCAGAGAGCAAACTCAAAGGCCTCCAGGTTCCTGGCGTAGTCTACAAGGAAGCGGGGCTCCCTGGCATGGACGCCCTCCAGCAGGGTCAGCAATATGTCCTCAGCCCGCTGGAAATGCTCCAGCCGCTGCCTCTCGCGGGACACAATCACCCCGAGGTAGCTGTGCCAGTGGGAAGCGCTGGCTGCCATGGCAGCTCCACGGCCGTCCCAAGCCTGCTTTGAGCGGGAGTGAAAATACGTGGGCAGGTAGGGCAGGGCTGGGATCTGTGCAGGGCGGGCAGAGGGAAGCCGCAGCCGGGCGTTGACAAGCACCACTGCTGGGTGAGCGCCAGGGAGAGCTGCCGGGAGCACCGTGTCCCCCCAGGGCAGACTCAGGGCGGGGTACCGAGTCACACCATGGCCCCTCAGGCAGTCCAGCAGGATGACAAGGGATACTCAGCCGGCGGGTCGCGCCAGGACGACGCTGTGGCCTCCCACACCTCTCCTGGCACCGGGGCTGCATTGCCGATAGCATCTCCTCACAGCCAGTGCCAGGTGAAGGCGACCCACCACTCTCCCGCCCTGGCACAGCTTGGCTCGGCAGGCCCAGCTGCCTGGGGCTGCCAGGGCAGGTCTGCTTCCCGACTTGTGTTGCACCCACGGGAGCTGGGAGCGGGCTCACGCCGGAGCTGGGCTATGCTGCGGTGGCTGTGGGAGGGCTGTGGGACCCCACATCTGCCATGCAGGTGCTCAGCAGAGCCCTGTGGGCCCAGCCCACGGCTTGATCAGGCTTAAGCTCAGGCACAGGCTCAGGCTTAAGCTTGGAAGGGGTGGGCAGCTCCTGGTGCCCCTTGGCTGGGCAGAACCGCCTGGGCCTGGGCCTGGGCCCAGCCCTGCACCCGGCCCCGGCCCCGGCCCCGGCCTGCTGCGGACAGCTCCCGGCGCCCCTCAGCAGGGCAGACACCCCCGGGCCCCGCCCAGCTCAACGCGTAGGCCCCGCCCCACCTCCCTTGTAGGCCACGCCCCCAGGTAGGCCCCACCGTCACCGCGGCAACACCGCCCCCGCCACGCCCGAAGCGCGGCGGCTGCGGTCACCATGGCGACGGCGCGGCCCGGCGGCGCGGTTGCCTGGCGACGGCGGTGGGCGGTGGGGAGCATCGGCCCGAGGCGGGGGGACGGACTGGCAACCCGGGGCTTTCGGCCCCAAAACCGGCGGGCAGCGGGAGGTGGCGGTCCTCGGCCCGGCTGCCGCCAGGAGGAGCAGATGGTGCTGAGGCAAGGGCTGTGGTTGGGGCCGGTGCTCCGATGGGAGCGGGGTCTCGGTCACCTTCCGCCTACCGAGAGCTGCCCGGGACAAGCTTAGCCCCGGGGCTGCCCGGAGTTAGGGCAGCGCCGGCCACAACAGCGCAGACACTGGCTGTTGGTTCTGCACAGCCTTCCTGGCTGTAGCCTGCTACCTGCACTCAGTCCTTCAGGATCTCCCACAAATCCCAGAGAGGAGGGTGCATGCTGTGCTCTCCCCAGGGCAGGTTCCCTGGCTTTACCGGCCCAGAGCAGGGCTCTCCTAGCAGGACAGCGTGCTTCAGTAATCCCCGGCTTCCTTGCAAACCGTTCCTGCCCTTGGTCAGAGCAGGGAAGGGAGCGGGGGAGGCTCTGCGGCAGTGGGAACCCATGTGAGATGGGGGTCACAGCTGAGCGTGGGGCCCTGGGACCACTTCTGGGAAGGGGAGAGAGAGCCATGGGGCTCACGGCTGGTCCTCCCACCTCCTGTGGCTCAGACTCTTTATGGCTGTTTTATACAGCCCAGATGAGGTTTCTGGATCTCCCTAGGGTTGTTTCCAGTTAGTCCTCCTGCCTTGTTCAGTCCCACGTGGCTGAGGAGCTGCCCTCCAGGCATGGGTCTGTCCGTCTGTCCTTCTGCCAGCTGAGCTCCGGGGAGCCCTGCCTGCCTTCCAAGAGGGAGCAGGGCCAGAGCTTCAACCCACAGAGCATCCTCACGCACCTGCAATACAGAGCCACAGAGGTGAGTGGGAGCCCACACCAGGCTCCTCACCACCTGGAGCCTGGGGGTGCCCAGGACTGGGGACCCCCAGCCAGATTTTAAACCCCTGTCAGCAGGTGACAGGCTCTGCACCTCCTTACCTGAGCCCTGCGCTCCCGGTTTCACCCCACCTGAGCAGGGGGCACTCAGTCCCCCGTGACAACCGCTGTCCCGACCAGGGCTGAGTGTGCAGCTCAGTCTTGCCCTCCTCCATCATGTGGGGAGAACAAGCTGGCTGGCAACCCAGAGAGGAACCCAAAAGCAGCAGGACTCCCTGCTGCCAAAGCAGGGCTCCTGGGGGCTTCACCCTCCCCATCAGAGGGGTCTGGGCTCATCCTGGAGGATGCTGAGCCCAAGCCAGGCAGAAGAGACGACTGCTTCAGGCCCTGATGTGGGGAAAAGCGGGCAGAGAGACTCAGGCCACCACTTTTCCAGGGGTGGTGGGGCACGGCTCACTGGTGGCAGGGTTGCTGCATGCCCTAGGAGCATCACTTTGTCACAGATGGAGTCCCTGCTGTGGCAGCAGCCAGGACAGTCCTTCAGCCAGCACTCGGCAGGGATGCTGGAGGAGGCTACGGGTGTCACGCAGGAACTGAACTGGGAGCGGGAGCAGTACTGTAGGAAGGTAAGGCTCATTAGGGTGGGGAGACAGGGCAGTCCCCCCGAGTGGCTTGGTGCTGGTGGGGGAACCATGCCCTCCTTGGTGGGCAGTGCTGGCTGACCCCGCAGCATGACCCTGGCATCCTGGTCCCACTGCTGGCAGAGGTCTGGTTCTGGGAGGACCGAGTGCGACATGACCCCCCCACAGCTCCTTGCTGCCTTTGGCACCTGCACCTCGCAGACCTCTGGGTGGCACTGTCGAGAGGTGGGTGCTGCAAAATGCTGCCCTCTGCCCCTTCACACAGGCTGAGGCCTTCCCCTTTCCCCTTCCTCTTTTCCCCTTCCTCCTTCCCCCCTCCCCCTTCCTCCTTCACCTTCTCCTTCCTCTTTCACCTTCTCTTTCCTCCTTCACCTTCCCCCTTCACCTTCCCCCTTTCTTTTTCCCCTCTCCCCTCTCCTTTCCCCTTTCCCTTTCCCTTTCTCTTTTCCCTTTCCCATTGTTTCCCTTTCCCTCTCCCTCTCCCTCTCCCTCTCCCTTTCCCTCTCCCTTTCCCTTTCCCCTCTCCCCTTTCCCCTTTCCCCTTTCCCCTCTCTCTTTTCCCCTTTCCCCTTTCCCTTTTCCCCTTTCCCTTTCTCCCTTCCTCTTCCCCCTTCCCCTTCCCCTTCCTCTTCCCTCTTCCCCTTCCCCTTCCTCCTCCTCTCCCCTGCAGGCAAGAGGCTGGGAGCAGGCCCTGGAGGAGCAGCTAGCCTGCTGTTGCCAGGCGCAGGCAGCAGCCCTGCTGCAGGCACAGCACGAGAAGGAAGAGCTGGCTGGGGAGCAGTGCTGGCTGGTGGCACAGCTGGTGACACATCTGGCGACACAGCTGGCCAGCTGGCAGAGGTGGGAGCAGCCAGAGGCACTGCCGGATGCTGCCCGACGCCCTGGGCTGGGGGGCAGCTCGGTGGTGCGGGGGTGCAGAGGGGGGGGTCCCCCTCAAAGCAGGGAAACAGCCACCAAGGCCAAGCAGGCAGCTCAGCATGACCAGTCTGGCCCCTGCCTGTGCTTTGCCTGCTGGAGGGAGGTGGTCCGGCACTGTGACCTGTGCATGGGGGCCATGGGTCGTGAGGCCACCCTGCGCCTGCTGGCATCCCTCCCTGCCGCCCCAGCGCCAGAGTTGGGTGCCAGGGGAGGCTGAGGCAGACGGCCGCCCAGGCAGGAGGGAGAGGAGCTGGTGTGGGGAGGGGATGGCGCAGGTCAGGATGGTGGGAAGACAGCAGAAGCTCCATCCCGTGCAGAGGAAGCAACAGAATGCCGGAGAGCCGAGCCCTGCCCGGGGCTGTGCCGTGCGTGGGGTGAGACATGCAGCTGGGCACGGCACAGGGCTGCGCATTCAGGGCAGCGCCAGGATGGTAACCCAGTGATAGGCTCAAACGTAGCACAGCTCCGTCGGAGGTGAGACGTGGGGGAAAATCTCCTAGGAGGAAGGTCAGTTAGGCCGTGGAAGACATGGCTGGAGCGCGCAGTGCTCGGGCTGGAGGAGTCATCGGGAGGCTGGCGGGGAATGGCCTGGCACTGGCAGAGGGGCCGGGCTGAATGAGCTAATGGCTCGTTTTCCATCTCGGTATTTTATGGCTCTATGAATTTTCGTTCTGTTAGAAACAGGAGAGAGAAAACAACCCAAAAATAAGAGCAAGGGCAAGCAAGAGAGAGGAAAAAACCCAGGGGGCATGGGAGCACTTGATATGGCAGGGTTGGGCGAGGGGCTGCAGCGAGCCCCCGGCGTCCCTCACCCAGCTCGCCCCTCCGTAGCAGTCCATGCGCAGCGTCACCACCGGGCCCCAGACCCTGCAAGATGCCATCACCACCCAGCAGAAAGACACTGGGGGGTTGAGCTGGTGGGTGGAGGAGCTGGCGGGGGACAGGGAGACCGGGATGCGGGAGGTAGGTGATGCTCTGCCCCAGCACCCCGGCTCCGCACCAGCCCCAGCGGCGGCACCCCTGTGCCCCACGAGCCTCGTGCTGGGGCTGGGAGCCCGCCCAGAGCAGCACGGCCCCCGGCAAAAAAGCTGTGATGGGGAGTGGGGACGCAGGCAGGGGAGGTAGAGAGGAAGGGAGAGTAATTTAACATGACAGGCTGTTTATTTTGGCAAAAAGGGTCTCTTTTCAACAGATTTCAAAGCCCGGCCCTGGGACTGGGGGGGACCACACAGAGGAGCAGGAGAGCAGGGCTGTGAGGAGGGGTTCGATGGGGCACCTGGACCGAGAGAGATGGAGAGGAACCCCTCTGCTTGTTTGTCCCCGGGGAACCATTGGGTTTTCATAGCTCCAAGCACGTTCACAAGCTCCAGTGGAGTGTGTTCCCCGACCCCAGGGTGCCCCCACGGGCGCCCGCGCGCTCCCGCACACACGTGCTTGCCTGCACGCACCCCCGCACGTTCGCACGCTCCCCCAGCCCCTGCTCCTTCCTGCGGGCCAGAGCTCAGCTGGAGTCTTGGCTTCCCCCAGCGACGTTTCAAAAGAGGCTGTTTATTAAAAAAAAAAAAAATTATAGGAAAGAAATAATTATTATAATCACATTAAGAGCTTTGGCTGTAAAAGCCCTGAGAGAGCGCAGGGAAGGAGCAGAGGCTGCTAACGGCAGGGAGCGCGGGGGGTGGTTTTCCTGCCTTGTGCTCTTTTTTTTTTTCAGTCCTGGTCCAACCCCCCCCTCTTTTCCTGCCCTTTATCCTGGGAAATGAAAACAATTTATTTAATGATGGATCGTCCCTTTCTCTGGTCACTGACCTTCTGGGTGAATTTCTGCTGAGCTCGGCGGAAAACGTGAGGCTGGGTTGTGGATCCCATCTGTGGGTGGGGGAGGGGAGGGGGGGGAGTTCACCCTCATCCTTCCCAAAAACCACAGCAACAGTCCTGGGGAGCAGGATGGGGCCGGCGAGGAGGGTCCCCATGACAGCGGGTGGCTTTTCTGCAGAGGCTGTCCCTGCAGCCCTGGCCCCGGGGCTTTGGGACCAGATGCGGGGGCTGCAACAACCCCCAGAGCCTCCCACCCCATCCCCTTCTCTCTCTGGGAGACCTGCAGGGGTTCCTGGCGCCCACCGCCTTCTTCCCAACCTGTCCCAGGGTGCAAGGGCTTGGCTGGGGTGCAATGCTGGAGTGGGAGCAGGGGGACAGAGGAGCTGTACCCAGGGTGGGAGCGGGGAACAGAGGAGGGGTCTCCATACCGCTGGCAGCCACGTCCCCCCTTGCTGTCCAGTGGCGGGGCAGTGAAAGGGCTTTCTTGGCTCGGGGTGGCTGCAGGAGGTGGTTTTCAGACCTGGCCAGGCAAGGGAACCGGGCATGAGGCCGGGGATGAGGTCAGGGATGCGTGTGGGTCTGCATGGGGCTCCCAGCAGCGGCCAGCACCATGCACCCCACAGCAGGCGGTTTGGCCCTCGGCCGGGCTGGTGCTTCGCTGGGCTCTGCTCCCTGGGGACAGGAGGGGAAGGGGCAGGATCACACCAACCATCCTCCTTTCGTTTGGGTGGGCTGTCAGCACCCAGCGTGCATCGCCCCGGGGCCCTGAGCATGGGTGCAGCCCGGCATCCCCCACCAGTCATGCTCAACCCTGAGCTGACCTGCGAAGCAGGGATGGAGCAATCCAGTGTCCAGCCCCCTCCCCTCTGGCCTTTCCTCTGCCATGGCCTGTTACTCAAAGCATGGTTCTTGTAAAAATGCATAAATATTTATACAAGAATAATTTAAAAAACATGGTCTGTCAAATAATCAAAGCAGCAGAACATCCGAGGAGCTTTCAGCTGGATTGGGAAATCCGGTCTTGCTTTCCGATGCTACGCTGCGATGCTGGAGGTGCTCGTGGCTGGCCCTGGCCCTGCAGGCTGCTGGACTTGGTGGCACGGGTTCGCGGCAGGTTTGAGGTCTTCATTAATGTGGTTTGGGGACCACAGCAGCGGGTGGCTTTCACTTGCATCAACTCGAGCTGCTGGCTGCCAGAAGCCCCAGCCAGGGATGGGACTTTGCCAGGCACCGGTTTCAGCCTCACGTCCTGGTTTCAGCACTGTCCCCTGCACTGGGACCGTTCCAGGAGCTGGAGAAATCCTTGGGTGAAGCACTGCATCCCTGTCCTTCCCCGAGCTGCATGACAGGGACGGGGACTGGTGTGGGGAGGAGCAGGGTGGCAGCTAAGCTGGCAGGGTGGTCCCTGGTGCCATGGATTGGCAGGGGTACAGCATCCCCATCCCTCCAGAGCTGGCAGCACCCTCAGCATCTCAAAAGCTTGGCTTTGCAGTGCTGTGGTGAGAGCCTTGGGCCAGGGTTTCTCCCAAGGAATGAGATTTGTGCCTGTCTAAATGGTCCCACATCCCTGTTTGCACTGGTGTCACCAGTCGCCAGCACAGCCACAGCTCCTCTCCTGCGTCCTGGTGACACCATGTCCCCCCAGCACCACTGATAAGGCCCAAGCTGCCGGCCCCGGAGAGGCAGGGGAACAGCCTTAAAATGGCAGCACCTGGAGACCCCCAGCCCCATTTCCTTCTGCTTGCTTGGGGCTCCCCTGGCTGGGCAAGGCAGGGGACACAATTGCCACCAAGCGATGACCCTGCCGCCGTAGCTCAGCTGACCCGCAGCCACCAGATGCCTCAGCCACGCAGTTCGGGGGGTCCCAGCCTGCCGGGGGAGGTGAGGGGGTGGGAGAGGGGAAGGTGTCCCCCCTGTTCCCACGGCCCCGTAGAGCCGGAGGGCAAAGGCGGGCACCGCCGCGGGCTTGGGCAGCACAGGGGGAGCGGGAGCTGTGTGTTGCAGTAACCTCTGTCCTCCTGGCCACCCTTTAGCCCCTTCCCACCACCCGCATTTATGTGCGTGATTCCTGTTCTTGCATTCTTTGAACCCGGGCCAGATAACGAGTTGAAACCCCTTCATTAAAACCTCAGCTCCCCCCCTAAATGCCTGCGCACCATCCTGGGCTACCTGGCTGCCTCACCCGCCCCGGGGACCGGGGTCCTGGGGCTGGTTCCCCCCTCGCTCCCCCCACGGGAGGTGATGCTTGTGCCGCACACATGTTCAACATCCGCGGGAAACGCTCTCTGTGCTCAGCTTCATTAGCTGGAAGGGAGGGGGAGAGCCAAATCCAAACCATGTGCTGACCTGCAGGCCCCTCCGCCTGAAAGCATCCGTGCTGAACACTCTCTGGATCGTTAATAGCTCCCCGGATCCTTTCCGCATGTCCCCCCCTCCCTGAAACGCGCGGGGCCTGGCCAGGGGGTGGGGTGGGTAGGGATTTGTGTTCTTTCCCAATGGTTTTCCAGGGCTGCCTTTCATGGGAGGCAGCGGGCAACCCTGGGGCTGTGAGTGGCAGCTGGGAAAAACCGGGGGGCAACTGCCTGCGGATTTGGGGCAACCCTGGGGCTGTGATGCCAGGGAGAGACAGGCTTGGGGTCGTCCGGAGGACCTCTGCCTCCATCCCTTGCTCCCGGGCATCTCCCTTGGGTGCAGCTTTGCAGTGGGCGAACTTGTGCCGCAGCGTGCCCGCTGCCTGCCAGTCTCCTCAACCTGCTCGCCGGGTGCCTGCAGAGCCTGGGAGGAAGCACCAGGTCCAAATGCTGCTGGGACCCTTGCTGAGGCATTTCGCAGAGGAGCATCGCCTGTCACGGGGTCCAGGAAAGACAGGAAACCTGGGATGCCCCCAGGACCTGCACTGTCCCCACCCCAGCATGACAGCCCCACCAAACCCATCCCCCCCAGGGTGGGTGCAGGGGGTGTCCTGGCCACGTTTGGGAAGCCACTGAGAAGCCGGGCACCCTGAATGCAGCTGCGGGTGGAGAAAAGGGGCATTTGCTCCTGGAGAGGGAGCAGGCAGCCAAAGTTCGGCCAGATGGTGCAGGGAAAGGGCTGCTTCCCCCTGTACTCCTCCCAGCCTTCCCAGCACAGATCCCAGCTTCGCACCGGCTCCAGCTCCTGGCCCAGAGGAAATGGCTGCCGGCCGGGGCCCACAGCTGTTTTCCCTGCTCGGTTTGCTGCTTTCAATTTAGCGTCCCGGGGAGCTGGATTGGGACGACGCAGGGGGAGCATTGCGGTGCTTTCCCGTGCGAAGCCTGCCTGGAAGAAAATCCTTCCCTCACGCTCGGGATGGCTGCCGGCACGGCTGCTCCCTCCTGCCTGCCCTACCCGTCTCCGGAGGGAAAACCCACCGGCAGAAATCCAGATGGCGCCTGCGGGGATGCTCATGGCGGCAGGGGGCAGGTTGCTGCCACCATGTCCCCGTATCCCTTGGGAGCTGGGCTTGCAGTGGGGCCTGGCACGGCACAGCAGGGCCAGGAGACAGAACTTTTTGGAGCACATGGCACGAGGTGGGCGCAACGCCCACCACAGGAGTGTAGGGCTCACCCTCCTGGCTGCGAGGTGGTGGATTGTGACAGCCAGAAGACCCCCCTCCAGTCGCTCTCCAGAAGAGATGGGTGTCATCCGGCACCCCTGGAGCCACGGATAAGCCATGAGGAGAGAGGGTGGCGGTGCCCCCGCTGCATCCCCCCCTATGGCGTCCCCCCGGGCCGGGGAAGGGGCGAGCAGCCTAATGCCTTCCAGATCAGCTGTAAATGGCTGGGGAGGGTAATTCATATCAAACTCATAAAGCCTTTATTAGTGTCTCGGGGGAGAAATCCGGATGTGGCCGTTTATTTATTTTGGATTTCGCCTTTTTTTTTTTTTTTTTCCTTTTAACATTTTCTTCCAGGAGATTTTTAAAGGGACAGGGACGCCTCGCCGTGTTTGGCAGCAGGGCTTGGCGGGGGCTGGCTGCCTGCGGCACATTTGGTCCTGGAGCCTTGGTGTTGGCCGAGGTGCCCTGACATCTCAAGGGGTCGGGCAGATCTCAGGGTCCAGTTTCAGGACTGCTCTGAGGGGGGTCAGGTCCTGGCGCTGCTGGGGGTGCTGTGAGCATTTTGGAGCCCTGCAGCTTTGCCCTGGGTGCTGCACCCCTGCTGCCCACAAGGCCCCCCGCTGCGCCCAAGCCCCGCTTTCAGCCCTCCACCACACGCCTCAGTTTCCCCCACTCTACAGAGAGGCGACGATCCCCACGCCGGCGCTGCTGCCTCTCGGGGCGGCCAGCAACGCGTGGGTGAGGATTTTGGGAGCACCCTCACACCGATGGCAGAGCTGGGCCCCGGTGAGGCAGACTTTCCGCAGCAGTGTCCGCGGCTGGTCCTAACCCAGTCCGGCTGTTGTTTGCTCCTCCGCTTTGCACTTTACATAATTTGTTCCTTGGCCCCTTTTCAAACGTACCTCGCAATCGTTACAGCAGAGGATATTTATACAGCGGGGGTGTGGAATAACATGGAAAACCTCTGGAGCCAGGGACCGGATTCCCACACCAACCCAGCACCGGGGGCAGGCGACAGCCCTCCCCAGTTTTGCCGGGACCCTGGATGGGGCTGGATGGGGTTCTCCCTCACATCCCCCCCCCCCCCCCCCCGGCTGTGCCTGGGCACCCCAGAGACTCCTGCCATGGGACAGGTTGGGTGCAGTCATGGGGGCACCCAGAGGTGGAAGGCAATGGGGTCACTGAGCCCCCTGGTTTGGCTGCAACCCTCACCCCAGCACCTGCCCGGCAGCGGTGCAGGCAGCACCCATCGTTAACTCTCAGTTAACTATCAAAACCCACCGGTGCTTTTTAGTGGGGTCTCCCAGGGGGCAGCCCCAGCACTTTTCTGGGGGACTTGGGCTTTCTTGATAAAACCATTTGCTGATGATAAATGTAGGGTGGGTGTGGGTTGTTTTTTTTTTTTTCTCCAGTGGAGACAAAGAGGCCCTTGAGCCTAAAGCGTAACTTAAAACATGGCATTCCTGAAAAGAATTTCCTGATAATATATTTAGCACCTGAAAAAAAAAGGGGGGGGGGAGCAAAAAAAAAAGCAAATAACACCATTTTTTTCCTCTTACACTCTTTTTTTCCCCTCCAGTCCTCTGTTTTAAAGGAGCAGAGGGGACCCGCTGCTGAACTGCAGCTGGGGGTGGGGGGGTGGAGCGGGGCCGCGGCTGGCCCTGGAGGGGGGCTCTGCACCCACGCGTGTCCATGGGTGGTGGCTACTTTTCCCCCGTGGGGGGTGAGGAGGCGGCGAGGGGTCCCTCCGCGGGGGGCTTGGGAGGAGAAGGGGCGGCAGGGAGGGGTGTCCCTGCGTGGGGTCCATCCCCCCTTGCCCCGTGGGGGGACCTCCCGC
>NW_010972579.1:2700977-2724563 GCF_000737465.1 Haliaeetus leucocephalus | reverse complement strand
GGTGAAGGGGTCGGGCGCGGCGGCGTAGGTTCGAGCTGCAGCGGCCGCCCGGTTCCGCGTCCGCAGCTCCCAGCGATCGGCTCCGCGCAGGAGCCGAGCCGAGCCCCGCGCTTCGCCATCTCCGAGCTCCGTGCCCGTCCGCGGGTGCCCTTCCCCCGCCCCGCCGCCATGCCGCGGTGGCTGGTGCCGGCGTGAGAAGCGAGCGGCGGGACCCGGCGGCCATGCGGGGCCTGGCGGGCTGGGCCGTGCTGGTGGCCCTGGGCGAGTGGCTATGGGCGGGCGGCGTGGTGCCGCTGGCAGACTTCTACCCCTTCGGGCCCACGCAGGGCGACGCCGCCACGCGGAAGCAGGACGACGGCGGCTCCGAGCTGCGGCCCCTCTCCCTCCCCTTCCCCTTCTTCGGCGCGGGGCACACCGGCCTCTACGTGAGTACCGGGGGGCGGCGGGGAGGGCCTCCTAGTTCATTTTAGTTTTAAATTACTATCCCGCTCAGATGGCTCCAAGTGCATCTGGGTTTCCACGGGGGCCCTCGGGTGGTCCCCATTGAACTCGGAGCATCAGAGGAATGATGGCGTGCTGAGGGCGTGAGGAGATCCGGTGGGGTCCTGGGCTTGGGAAGCGTGCTGGGCCCCCAGCTCGATGGGGCCAGGGCCCCCTCGGGTGGTGCAACGAGGGTCCTGGCCCCGCCATGCTGGGGATGCTGGATGAAGCGCTCGCCCATGGTGGGGAGCCCTGGCCTTAGTCCTGGCTGCAGCCAGAAATGCCCCCGCCTCGGGGGACTGACCCCACAGCAGTGTGCGGTGGGGGTCCCAGCGGCGGGGAGTGGGGCATGGCTGGTGGGCAAGAGCTCGGAGCAGGCGTGCTGCAGCCCCTGAATGGCAGCCCTCACCAGGGAGGAGGTGTCAACGGGGCTCTGGGTGCAATGCAGAATAAACACAGCTGCCCTTTGGGTTGTGTTGCAGCGGGCTTGGCTGGCTGCTCTGCACATCCCACTCTCTCTCCTCTCCTCCTTGTGCCCACTGGGACGACCGGGTTGCTGGGACCCCAGCTGATGTGCTCCCTTGCAGCTCCTGAGCCACCTTGAGGGGACCGTGGCCAGAGAGCTTGAGTCATGCCTGGCCCCTCGTGTCCCTCACGGCTGTGGCCGTCAGGCAGAGGAGCAGCTCCAAGTTCCCAGTTGTCCCTGGAGCCTTTTGGGTGGTGCTAGTTCCAAATGCCAGCCCTTCATCCTGGGATGGGGTCTGTGCTTCCCACGCCAGCTCTCGCCTGGCACAGTGAATCCTCCAGCATCCTAGTCCCTTCTCCCCGGTTTGACAGATGATCCCGACCCAGCTGACAGAGGAGAGGGCTGAGCATCGCCTCGGTGCAATCTCAGAGCTGGGCTAGTGTACCATCCTGCTGCCTCGGATAAGCACAGGAGATCCTTGGTCCTCGCCGGTGTTTTTTTTCCCTCCGATAAAAGAACCAGTCCTGCCATCTGGCAGGAGGGACCTGGGCTTGGGGCTTGAGTCACGGTGGGAGGATAGAAGAGACTGGGAGAAGCCAGGTGACGTGATGGGTGTCCCATATGGGATGCCCAGCCCAGCTCTGGGTCTTGGAGGGGCTGCAGGAGTCAGAGGGCAGTGCATCCACCTCCCCTGAACCTAGACCCCCCTGGTTCTGCAGGGCCAGCTTGCCTGACCCCATCATGGGGGTCTGCTTGGCAGGGCTGCTGCTCCCTGGGGAGCAGCTGTCCGAGGGAAGCTGGTGTGGGGCTGGGCTCACCTGGAAACCTTCGTCCTTGAGGGCTGCCTCCAACCACCCCCTCCTCCTTTGCAAAAACCAGCAACAACAAAAAAAGCCCTTCTTGGCTCCGGCTCTCTCCCATCTTGCTTTAATCAGGGGAAGAATGTTCCTCTGTGGACACCGCGGGGTTACAGAGGCTTTGGGAAACAGGAATCCTCTTCCCCTTAGTCACAGCAAGGACTGCTCTGTGCTCACATAGAGGGGCTGGGGACCCTCCTCGGGGACTGGGGACCCTCTCCAGGGGCTGCACGAGGCTGTCACAGCCCATCATCCTCCCCCCCACCCCCAGCCTGGGCCTGCAGGCAGCTGGGGCGCAGGCACGCTGGCTTCGGCATGGCTCCTGGCGGGACGCTGGCTCCCAGCTCCTTGTCGGCACGCGAGCATGACACTGCTGCCTGTCCCTGCCTGCTTCGTGCCAGGGCTGCTCTCTCCGCTGGAGAGCCTCTTGCCTGCACCGTGCCCCCCCCTTTCCCACCCTGCAGCCCAGGGGCTTGCCGGGCCGGTGCTGCCGGAGCCAGGCATTGCACGCTAGGGAGCTCAGCTGGGGGGCTGTGTACTCCTGCCTGTCCTGCTGTTGCTTGCAGGCAGCACTGCAGGCAGGGGAGTGGAGCAGCTGGGAGCTGCCTGCCCCACTGGGATTGCCACTGCAGCAGGGTGCTGGCAGCGTCTCCTCCTGGGAATTTGGGGCGTCAGAACAAGAGTGTTTCCCTTTGATCCCTGCCCCCTTGCTGCCTGAGCAGGCATCAGTGCAGGCAGGGGTTTTCCCCTCCTTCCTCCCTCTCCCTGCATCCCCAAGCCAGGAGGCAGCACTCCAGGCAGCAGCTTCCTTCCCTGGGCTGAGGGCCGCTTCCACCATGTGTCCCTGGGCTAGGCATCCCAGGACCCTAATTGCCACAGTTAATTAGTGCTGGGGAAGGGCTCAGACTTTGCAGTATCTTGCCCTGGGTGTCTGGCATCCCCCGCTTTAATGAGAGCAGCCTGCTGAGGCCCAGCCAGCACTGGGGGCTTTGCGTGGGTTGGTGGCATGAACTCATTAGCTCGACCGCTCGTTAGCTCACTTGCAGCACCATGCATGCCGGCGGATGGATTCCTGCCCAGCAAGGCTTCCCCCCGTCCTGGGCCGGTGGCTGCCTGGCTGGGGCACGACCTAGACCCCAGCCCCACAGGCTGTATGTCAGCCGTAAGAGAGCAGGGAGTGAACAAAACAGCCCCTCGTCCCCGCCAAGAACACCAGAGTGAGCTGGCCAAGTGCACTGGGTGCTGTTTGTTTAAAGCGCTGGGGCTGCCGCAGTTTTCTCAGCTGTTCCCCCTTCCCCTGGCCTGGCCGCAGTGGAGAACAGGGCTGGGTTTGTTCAGGCAGCTGCCTCCCTGCAGCCGCACTCCAGCGAGCAAGCGGCTGGGGTGGGGGGCTGCGGGTGCCGGGGCACGTCTCCACTTCCAAGGGCAGGAAGGGGAAGCGCTCCAATGTTTGTGGAAAGAGGGGGTGAAAAAAAAAAAGGTGAAATGGAAAGCACCTCTAAACATGGATTCCTGCTGGCAGCAGGAATCAACTGTGGCCACCCATTTCTTTCCCTCCCTCTCTGCAGGTGAACAACAACGGGATCATCTCATTCCTGAAGGAGGTGTCCCAGTTCACACCGGTGGCCTTCCCCATCTCGAAGGACCGGCGCGTGGTGGCTGCTTTCTGGGCTGACGTGGATAACCGGCGGGCAGGCGATGTGTATTACCGGGAGAGCACCGAGCAGCCCATCTTAGAGAGAGCAAGCAGGGACATTGCACAGTATTTCCCCGAGTTCCCGGGGTTTTCCGCACAGTGGGTCTTCATCGCCACCTGGTACCGAGTGACCTTCTTCGGGGGCAGTTCGTTTTCACCGGTGAGTAGCAGGGGCAGAGCAGCCATTAATTTAGGGGTAGGGTTTTTTTTTGTTTGTTTTTGTTTTTTTTTTTAAAAGGAGCATCTTGCTGGAGCTTCGGTGCCTTCCACGGCAGTGGCACTCCTGCTGCATGTGGCACAGACCCGTCAGCAGGACTAAGCTGACCCCGGCGGCTCCGTCACGATGCCTTGCCATGACAGAGCAGCACCAGGCTGGCAAAACCAAACTCTCCTCTTTGTGCTGTGTGGAGGCTGCAAATCGCCGGTGTCCCCCTTCTCAGGCAGCAGCAGGGTGGTGTTTGCCTGCCTGCCTGCAGTTGTGCTGAGGAGCCGGTTGCTAATGGGGTTTGGTGCCTTTCTTCCAGAGGACTGATAACCACATTTCTCCCCACTTTTCCTGTTCCCCTTACAGGAGAAGTGAGTTATCCTACTGGCTGGGGTGCTGGGTGGGGGGATCACAACACCTTAGGGTTAAAAATAATTAAACCCAACTGTCTTTTCTTGCAGAGGAGGACTGGGGCTCAAAGAAACGCGTTTGCTGAATGCTCTTTCCATCATTTTATTTTCTGACTGGTTTTTGGCTGGCTCACCTGTCCTCTTCCTGCCCACTCACTGCTTTCTTCCCTTCCCTGCTGCAGGTAAACACTTTCCAGATTGTTCTCATCACAGATGGCAAGCTCTCCTTCACCATCTTCAACTATGAGTCCATCACCTGGACCACGGGTATGCACGCCAGCAGTGGGGGGGACTTTGCTGGGCTCGGCGGCATCGCGGCGCAGGTAAGCGGCAAACGTGGCCCCTGGGACGCATCCGCCCTGCAAGCTTGTGGCTCCTGGTTTGGGTTTTTTTGGAGGTGGAAAGCCTCCCCATGCTATTTTTTTTTTTTAAAGTTCTTAAATATCCGTGTGTGCTCTGGCTCCCAAAGCCAAGACCATACAGGGGGCTTTGTTATCCCGAAACCACACGTCTTTGCCTTGGCTGCTGCCTCTTAGTCCCTTTTCCTTCCTAACCTCAGCCTTTAAGAGCAGCTGCCACAGCCAGCACAGCTTTTGCTTGTATTTTTATTTCATCCTTGTGTGCGTTTTTGTGTTTAAGGGAAAAAAGGCCAACACCCACACCCGCAGAAACCCCAGTACCCGTTCGGATGTGTGAATTTACTGGCAGTTGATCCGTGCTTGGCTCTCTGCCCGCCAGCCTGCAGCAGGCAGGATGCTGCAGGTGGAGAGGAAGCGGATGGGTTTTGAATCCCAGGGGAGGGACCGAGTGGGCAGGGTGGCCACTTCGCCCCATCATGTCGGCTGTTGTCCCGACGTGTGGACAGGGCTGAGTGCTGGCTGGTGGCTGTGGAAGGGGACAGTCAGTCCGAGCGATGCTGCTGCTGGTGCTGAGTGGCAGGAGAGATGAGCCCTCATGCTCTAGCCGCCTTCCCCCTTGCACTAGTGATGTCTCTTTACCCTCTGCCCTTGTCCTCCCAGGCAGGTTTTAACGCCGGTGATGGAAAGCGCTACTTCAACATCCCCGGATCCCGCACCGATGACATCGCTGACGTGGAGATGACGACAAATGTGGGTATCCCCGGGCGCTGGGTGTTCAGAATCGATGATGCCCAGGTGCAAGTGGGGGGCTGCAGCAATACAAGTAAGAGGACAGCAGTTAGGTTTATTTAACTCCCAACCCAACCCCACACTGTTCTCCAGCCCCGTCTTTCCTTGCCTCAACCCCCACCTCTGCGGGGTGGAGGAGGCGGCTCGAAGGGCTTGGGGAGGGAGGGGAGGCAGCCGTGGGGGGACCGTCCTCAGTGCCTGCTGTGGCTGGGGATGGCACCCACAGGTGCCCGGGGGCTGGGAAGGGGCTGGGAGAGCAAATGGGGAGGGGAGGAAGACTTTTGAGACTAAAAGAGCCTGTGCGGAGCTATGAGGGAGGTTGGGGAGGAGGTGACGGTGCACAGGCGGGACCCTGCCGGCCCGTGGCAGGGCAGGGCAGGGCACGAGGGGCTGGCACCCTCGGGGAATGCATATGTCCGTAAGTCCCAGGAGGCTGGGGCAAGCCATGTGGAGGGCTGCTGGGTGCCACTGGCCGGGGCACTAGGGCTGGGCCACACTCCCCACCCCAGGGGTCCTGACACATCCCCTGCAGCGCCCCTAGCCTCCCGTTCCTCATCCCTGCTCCCCCCAGCCATGTTTTCCCACCCATGATCTGCGTGTGTCTCGCGTTACGGGTGGGTTTGCTGTACGTGGGCTCTCCTGTCCCCCTTTCCCTCTGCCCTGGGTGATAAGCGAGGGCACATCCATGTGCCCCTGGCTGGCGGGGCTGACTCTGTGCAGCCTCTCCCCCTCACACAGGAGGAATAAAAGAGCCCCTCTGTCCCAGGGGAGCCCGTGAGGAGCGGACCCTGCCCTGCCGTGAGGCAGGCAGCCCCCATGGGCTCCCCGAGCACCCTGGGGAGCCGGGCGGGCACGGGGATGGACCCTGGCGCTGGTGTGGCTGGAAGGCGGCGGGTGAGCCCTGCTGGGGTGCAGGCTGACGGGGGGGCACCGGTGTCCCCACAGCCTCTGTCTGCCTGACACTGCGGCCCTGCCTGAATGGGGGGAAGTGTATTGAGGACTGCATCACGGGGAACCCCTCCTACACCTGCTCCTGCCTGGCTGGCTTTACTGGGAAGAGGTGCCATGTCGGTGAGTGCCAGCCCTGAGCTCCTGGCACTTCGCTGCGGGGAGCAGGTCTCGCTCCTGGCATCACTGCTGTGTGCTGGCTGTCCCTGTCCCTGCCCTGAGCTCCTGTCCCAACACGGGGCTCTGTTTCAGATGTGGACGAGTGTCTCTCCCACCCGTGTCAGAACGGAGCCACCTGCCTCAATGGTGCCGGCAACTTCAGCTGCAGGTGCCTGCCGGGCTTCAGAGGCACCAACTGCGAGACCGGTGAGTATGGGGCTGCTGGTGTGGCAGGGCTGACTCTGCCACATTTGAAGAGCAGAGACTCCAGGCTTGGGGGGCACTGCCACTCTTGGGGGGGGGGGGGGGGGGTTCTGCGAGACTGGGGCTCCTGTGGCAGCCGCTGGGCTCGAGCGGTTTACGATGGCCGGTTGGATTTCAGCTTGATGCAGGCAAAGGAAACTTTGCTCTGGCTGTGAGCCCATCCTGCCGCTGGCAGCCTGCTCTGCCGAGGGCTTGGCTCAGCCCTGCTGTCAGCACCTCTCCCTGCCACCGCTCCCTTAGTCAGAAAAACTGGTGGTTAGTGCTTAAACAGAAGTCTCGGAGGCCCTGCTTTTGCAGGTGATGCTCTGGTCCCGAGCCTTTCGAAGCCAGCGGGGACTCTCCTGGTCCCTGTTAGGGGCCATGGTAGCCGCTTTCCCCCACCGCTGGCCTCCGCCCGCCGGTGGAAGTGCCGCCAAAGTGTTTGGCTCCCAGTGAGCCTCCAGGCCAGTGGAGAAGGCAAGCAGGGAGTTGACTTTCAGGGAAGGGAGGGAGGGAGAAACACCCAGCACAGCACGCTGGCATCTGAGAGGCGCAAGGGGATGAAGGGTCTGAGCTGCCCAAGGAAGGGTTTTGGGAAGAGCCGTGGCTGGGGACGCAGCCGCCACCTCCCGCCGGAGGGTGCGTTGGTGGCTCCAAGCTGCACTCTGCCCGGCCCCAGCATCACCGTGTGTGCAGAGGATGCCACGTGCCGGTCCTGGTCCTGGGCTGATCCCTGCCCCTGCTCTCTTTTTTTTTCCGGTGTCCCGCTGCAGAAGAGTCACCATGTGAGAGCAGGGTGTGCCAGAACGGCGGGAGGTGCCAGGTGGTGAATGGGACGGCAGCGTGCTTGTGCCAGCCGGGGTACACGGGGGCAGACTGCCAGACAGGTGGGTGGCAGGAGCAGGCACCGGGGGGAGATGGTGACAGTTCGCGCCTTGGCAGGCTGCCTTCCCACCCTGCTTCATCCCCGGCTGTAGTTTTGGGAGGAGAGGGCTTGGTGTTGCCGGCAGCACTGATTTTTTATTTTTTTTTTTTTCTGGCTGTCGCCTTCCTCCTCCCAAGCATCATCCAGGATGGGAGGCAGCGGGTGAACCAGCAGCCTGGCAGTGCCCGCGCTTGGCCTGACCGCCCCTCCCGGCCTCCCCTTGCAGAGGTGAACGAGTGTGAGTCCAGCCCGTGCTTGAACGGTGGGCACTGTGTCGACATGGTTGATAACTACACCTGCGTGTGCCTGGAGCCCTTCGTGGGACAGCGCTGTGAGACAGGTGCCTGCTCCTGCCTGCGCCCCGGGACCGCCTGCGCCCCGGGACCACCTGCACCAGGGACTGTGTCCCCCATGCTCTGCTGGCCATCACGGCCCCTCTCCCAGGGCCAGGCTCTGCTCATTGCATGCTCGCTTCCTTCCCCCCCCCCGCCAGACTCATCTTCCTGTGAGGACCGGAGCTGCAGAAACCGGCAGACGTGCAACTACATCCGCCCTGGCCGCTACATCTGCACCTGCTCCCCGGGTTATTACGGCAACAACTGCCAGTACGGTGAGTGGAGGCATGCCTTGCCCAGCATGGCACGGGAGCTGGTTTCGGACGAGCCAGGCGGGAAGAGTCTAGAAGGGGCTGTATCAGCCGCAGGCAGTGCCAAAAGCTGGCAGGCAGCATGTGCAGAGGGGTTGTGGTGCTGCTGGGAGGGAGCTCCTTCCATCGGGGCTGCTCAGCTGCGGTGGGGTCTCCGGCATGAAGGTGGGCTAGACCAGCTCTGCCCTGGCTCCCCCCGTGACGGAGGGTGTTCCAGCTCCAGGCTGGGGTGGCTCTGGCTCAGCCTCCCCCTTCCCCGCAGGTGGGCCCCGTGTGCCTGGCGCCTGCCTCTCCCACCCATGCCAGAACGCGGGTAGCTGCCTGGAGACAGAGCAGGGCTACATCTGCGAATGCCGGGAGGGCTACACCGGGCAGGACTGTCGAGACAGTGAGTACCCGTGGGGGTCTCTCTGGTGGGGTGTCATGTCTCTAGGGGAATCCTCGTGCTCCTGAGAGGGAGAAGTAGCAGCTCCGGAGAGTCCGTTCAGGGCTCCTGGACTTAACAGTGGGTCTGTCCTGCTGAAAGAGACTGTGCCTGGGTGTCTGGGGGGAGGCTCGTGGCTGCTGTCCACCTGAGCTTCCCCCATGGGTGGCATCCAGCAAGGCTGTGTGGCTGTCCCAGCCCCGCAAGCAGGAGGGGTCCTGGGAAGCTCCTGTCTTCTCTCTTGCAGAACTCTCGGAGGGCTGTGAGTGTCGCAATGGGGGCAGTTGTCTGGAGGGGAATGTCACCATCTGCCAATGCCCACCTGGGTTTTTTGGTCTCCTCTGTGAATTCGGTAGGTGAGGGCTTCTCACTCGCTGTGTTTGCTCCCTCTCCTGGATGCTTGACCCAGGCAGGCTGCGGGCAAGCAAGGAGACATTCTGCCCATGCCTGAGCCTAGCACGGTACCAGGGGCACGCACTGAATTTGAGCCTGGAAATACTGTCCCCTGGTGAGGAGGCAATGCTTCCACCTCCACTGCTCCCCCTTGAGCTGTCCCTCTCCCAGCCCCTGGCCCCAGCCTGGCCCCCCTGGGTAGGGAGGGGAACCACAGCCTTCCTGCACTCCTGCTCCAAAGCTCACTGAGCATCCAGGCTGGCCCTTGCCATTCTCACGGTCTGTGGTGTGGGGTACAGAGGGTCCCTCCTGTCTCATCAGACCCTGCAAAGTTAGGAGACCCCTATTTCTGGCCAGGCAGCTGGCTGGGTGTCCTGCTGCTGGCTGACAGAGGCTGGTGCTGGCCCTGTGTTTGCAGAAGTCACCACCACGCCGTGCAACATGAACACGCAGTGCCCGGATGGTGGGTACTGCATGGAGTATGGCGGGAGCTACCTCTGTGTCTGCCACACTGACTACGGCACCAACCACAGTAAGTCTTGTCCGCAGGGATGCGGGACCAGCCCCAGGGAGGGACACATGCAACAGGCCAGAGGTGTGAGCAGGGATACAGTCATCAGCCAGGGAGCAGCCCTTGCACCCCTGGTCGTAAGTCCTCAGTGACGCCCTGTGTTTGGCTTTGCAGCGATGCCATCCCCCTGTGACTCAGAGCCCTGCCTGAACGGGGGGTCCTGTGAGGTTCATGATGACTCATATACCTGCGAGTGTCCTCGAGGCTTCCTTGGCAAGCACTGCGAGAAAGGTACCCGTACAGAGCTCCCCGCTAGCCCCAGGACCTGGCAGGGGGTGGGAGAAGAGCCTGGACCCTTGTGGGAGATGAGCGGCCGCTTGCTGAGCTGCAGCTGGAAGTGGGTGCAGGTTATCCCATCCCACAGGGTGAGGGAGGATTGTGTGGCTCCCTTCACGGCCCCTGATGGTCACAGCTGCCGATCCAGTTGTGTTTCTTGCACAACACCATCGCTTTTGGAGTTCTTTTTGCATGCCTGAGCTTCTGACCTCAGGAGTGGCCGTCAGTCCCCAGGCATCATGCATCCGTGGTCCCCTGAGGCCCCAGCACACATCTGCACGGGTGGTGTTTCAAGGTGTTGCTGAGCCCAGGGCTGTGAGGCCCGGGTGCACTCGGCTTTCCCATAGCAAGGGGTTTGGTGGGGTGCTGGTGGGAGGTGGTGGCTCTTGGGGTGCCAGCAGCAGGGGGTGACCCCCGCTCTCGGCCCTCTCTCTGCAGCCAAGCCACGGCTCTGCAGCACGGGGCCCTGTCGCAACGGGGGCACCTGCAGGGAGGCGGATGGCGAGTACCACTGCACCTGCCCCTACCGCTTCACCGGCAAGCACTGTGAGATCGGTATGGCCCCATGGCCCCCACCTGGGGAGGAGAGGCGGCAGTCGTCCCACTCGCTGCTCAGCTCCTGCCTGCCCTCTGTCCCCAGGTAAGCCAGACCCCTGTGCCTCAGGGCCCTGCCAGAACGGGGGCACCTGCTTCCACTACATCGGCAAGTACAAGTGTGACTGTCCCCCAGGCTACGCTGGCCGTCACTGCGAGATTGGTAGGTGTGAGCAGGGTGCACCAGTGCTGCAGGCTGCCTGGGGAGCTGTTGGGACTGCCGGCAGACCCGACAGTCACGGTGGCAGCAAGCGAGCCTTGCTGCTTGCTTTGAACCCCCTTCCCTGTAATTTGAAGTGCTTCAACTCTTCTTTGCACCCTGCCAGAGGTCAGGGCAGCGCTGCTGGGGGGGGGAAGGGAAGGGCTCCAGTTCCTGGCCGCTGCCAACTCTGCAGCAGTCGCTCTCTGCTCCGTTCTTCTTCTAGTGCCCTCCCCATGCTTCCTTAGCCCCTGTGAGAACGGCGCTACCTGCGAGGACCTCGGCGGGGGCTATGCTTGCACGTGCCCCATGGGCTATGTAGGGAAGCACTGCCAGTCTGGTAAGGGCCTTGCTCTGCCCCTGTCAGCTGGGAGCTCGGGGTGCGTCTGTAGGCCCTGCTCACCCCACTGTCTCTCTCCAGAGGTCGACTGTGGCGTCCCCAGCGAGGTGAAGCACGCCCAGGCCTCTTTCAACTCCACCAAGGTGGGCTCGCTGGCTGAATACCAGTGTGAGCTGGGCTACACCCTCAGTCAGCACAACCACCCCCGTGTCTGCCGCTTGCCAGGCGTCTGGAGCGACCCCCCCGAATGTGATGGTGAGGAGCACCGAGGAGTGGCTGAGCCCTAGGGCACAGTCCCAGTGGGCCGTGGTCATGACCATGGCTTGGTGACCCCAGGACATGTACTCCAGTTCTCCCCTGCCCATGTCTGCAGACAGAGCACCCCAGGGACCCCTGCCTGGTGCTCACGTCTCTCGCCTTGTCTCTCCCCTGCCCAAATGCCTGCAGAGATTGATGAGTGCCTGTCTCAGCCCTGCCTGAACGGTGGCCAGTGCAAGGACCGCATTGCCGAGTTCCTGTGCCTGTGTGAGCCAGGTTATACCGGCCACCACTGCGAGTCGGGTAAGTGACCATGCTGGGTATGCTTCAGGGCTGCCACAGGCCGCTATAGGAAACCCTTCCTCGTCCCACAGCCCCCAGGGCCTGAACCCCATGACCAGGAGCTGGGCTGCCTGCAGTTGTGTGCGCTGGCTTCAGTCTCCCAACTGCATGCTCAGATCAGCCTGCGGCGAGGGCTCCTCTCCCAGAGCCCCTGGCCAGCTCTGAATGCACTGGCAGGGAGACACTGCTCCCAGTTGGGCCAAGGAGCAGGCAGGGCTGCAGGGGCATGTGCACTGCTTGTGTCCTCCCACTAATGGATGCCGTGTGGGCATTTCTGTCGCTGATGGGGCAATGACTTCTCCCGAGGCATGCTAAGCCTGTGCAGAGAAGCCCCAGATTTCAGGATCTGGGTGGGAAGTGCCCTGCCTGGCTCCAAAGCTATTGGCCAAGATGTGGGGAGAAAAGAAGCTTGATGTAGCACATTTTTGGCTGTGCTGTGCTCCTGCTCCTGTGTATGCACATGGTCTTGGTTGCGTGCGGGTGCTGGTTGAAGGGGGTGATGGGCAGCATGGGGGCTGGTGGCACTCTGTGGCAGGCAGTTCAAGCCCAGCTCCCCAGGGCCTGGGACAGTGGTGGAAGAAGGCAGGATGCTTGCTGTGGGTCAGAGAAGGGGACCTGCCACAGGCACCCTAGGTGACCTCTTGGCAAAGCCCCCCACGCTGCCAGCCATACCCAGGTGTCCCTGCGGGCATGTCTCCATGCCCAGCTCCTACTGCAGCCCCCCTGCAGGGGCAGGTGTGGGGCAGTAGGCTCCTGATGGCCTCGGGAGCAGGGCTGTTCCTGGCTGGTGGGCTTGGGGGTAGCGAGCAATGTGGGGAGGGTCTGCACCCTGCAGGAAAAGCACTGCATTTCCAAGCTCCCCATCGCTATGCTGAGCTGGCACCTCTTCTCCCACCACTCCCCAGATGTCGATGAGTGCCAGTCAGAGCCCTGTAAGAACGGCGGGACCTGCTGGGACCTCCCTGGGTCCTTCACTTGCTACTGTCCCGAGGGCTTTGTGGGGACCCAGTGTGAGACAGGTAGGGACTTGCCCTTCCCGGGGCAGTGGGAGGCTGGACTGTGGGCACCGGCATGCTGCCAGGACCGGCACTGAGCCAGGCGGCTGGTCGCTCTCTTGGGCACCTTGACCCCAAAACTCTGGTGGGGAGGGAGCGAGGAATGAGGTGTCTGCCAGTGACGGATCCCCTTTCAAAGGCGTCCACCCCATGCCAGGGGATGCAGCCACCACAGTGCTTGGGTGGGATTCTGGGTCCAGACCAGCTGTGCTGAGCCCCCGGCTGTGCATCCGTCCTGCTGCCCCCTTGGGAGGGATCATTGCCGTACTTGCCTGTGGGAGCTGGCTGCCGGCATGCTGGGGACCCCCGCTCACTGCTGGCCTCCTCATGCCTCCAGAAGTGGACGCCTGCGAGTCAGCCCCTTGCCGAAACGGAGGAGAGTGCGAGAGCTATGGGGGCTCCTACCTCTGCGTGTGCCCAGAGGGTTTCTTCGGCTACCACTGCGAGATAGGTGAGGTGGGCAGGGCAGCTCGGTGTGGGGCGGCCGCTTGGCTAGCTGGCACCACTAATGTCACTGGGCCTGACGTCTCTTCCGCAGCCAGCGATCCGTGCTTCTCCAGTCCCTGCGGGAGCAGAGGCTACTGCCTGCCTGGCAATGGCACCCACAGCTGCACCTGCAAAGTCAGCTACACAGGCAAGAGCTGCGAAAAAGGTAAAGGCCCTCAGCAGCGGCACCAGGACGTGGTGCGGGGCTCGACGCCGGCCCGGCGGTGGCCACTGTCCGCGAGGGGCTCGACGCCATCCGGGACCAGCAGCTCTCCTTGAGGCGGGCAGGGCTGGGGGCCTTGCCTCCGCGGGGGGCAGCCCGGCCCCGCCGACGTGTCGGGCGTGCGCTGGCGTGCTGAGCTGCTGCCACAGGCGCCGGGCTCTGCACGAGGACGCCAGGGACGGGTTTCCCTGGTCCCCCTGCAGTGACGGCGATCCCTCGGATGCCCTCAGGAGGGGAGGCCGAGGCGTCCGAGGGAAGCCTCTCGCTGCCAGCACCGGCCTCCCTGGGGCCCCTCGCCCCGTCTCGCCGGCACCCTAGGCCTGGCAGGCGGCGGCAGGTGCTCAGCCACCGGTGCTGCCGGGTGGCGGTGGCTGGGAGCGCTCCTGGTGCCCTGGCTCCTCTTGGGCCAGTGGTGGCTGGCACCCACAGGGCCCCTGCGAGGCGTGCTGAGGGAGAGGGCGAGGGCCCCGTCCTCCATCACTGCCACCCTGCCTCTTGCTGCCGGGGTCTGTTCTCTAAAGATTCATGGCGTTACCTCTCCCCTTTGCTTTTGCCCACACCCTGAAGAATTGCTGCCACCAACCTCATTAAAGGTGGAAAGGGTGGAGGACACTGGTGTGTTGATTTCTTGGCACCCACCTGAGGACGCAGCCGCCAGGCAACTCATTGACGGCTACGCCGTGACGTACGTATCCCTCGACGGCTCTTACCGCAGGACAGATTTTGTGGACCGAAGTCGTTCTGCCCACCAATTGCGGGCACTAGCCTCCGGCAGAGCCTACAATATTTCTGTCTTTTCAGTCAAACGCAACGTGAACAACAAGAACGATATCAGCAGGCCCGTCATGCTCACCACACGCACTAGTGAGTAGCGTCCCTGGGGGGATCGCGGTCGTGAGCACCTGCAGCCCCCGCAGGCGCCAGGGCTTGTGCCACATCCCCCCTGTCGCCGGCTCCAGCCGCAGCCCGGGCCTGTGCCAAACCCTGGTGGGTTTGGTGGTGCGGATCCTAAAAATCCAGCCTGGGGCCTTTGGAAAGCGCTCAGCACAGAGAATTGCTGTTCTCTGCTGTGAATAAAAGGGGACCGAACCCACCTGCAGCTCACCGGGCCCCTGCCCGGGGGCTGGTAAGGGAGCCGGCAGTAGGGACTGCTCCTGGATCCTGTTCATCAGGGCCAGGCTGCGACTGCTGCACCAGTTACTCCTTATCACTGAGCCCAGGGTAGCGCGGGTCCCCGGTGCTGCTTGGCTGAGCTGGAGAAGCCCCCATGCCAGTGGGCCAGCGGGGCTGGGCAATCTCTGACAACGAGCCCCATGGGCGAGTCACCCCATCATCCTGCCAGGCTTGGTGTGGGGACGTGCCAGAAAGAGCAGAGGCTGGCAGGGACCTCTGCTCCGCAGGCAGAGGGGAGGGGGGCACAGTGATGCCTCTGTGGGAGGATGGGCAGGCGGAGCAGCTGCAGTCCTGCTTTCTAGGGCAGGCGGATGTGGAAATCAAGTGCAAACTGAGGATGGAGGGGATTAGACCTAGAAAAGCTGCCCTGTAACGAGAGGGGGATGGTGGCAGGAAAGCCTGTGGGCCCCATCCCCCCACCCCCGCAGCGGGCTGAGACTGACTGAAGCCCAGGGAAGGAGAAGGCAAGCATGGCGCTGGGCATAGCAAGGGGCTGTGCTGCTGGCCACAGCATCTCGGGAGGCCTCAAGCCAGGGACGGGTGCCGGGGACAGCGAGAACTGCGCTCAGGATGGCCTCCTGGGGCGCGCTTAGGTGGGCTTAGGGCCAGGCACTGTGGCTCCTTTGGAGCTGGTGGGGGGGGGCTGGGACGAGAGGAGGACAGCCCCAGGGGCGCCATGGATGGCAGGAGGCCTTGCAGGCAGGGAGAGGATGTGCCTCCTGCCTGCCCACAGGTGGTGAGGATGGGAGAGCGTGAGTCCAGCAGGGCAGGTGGTACTGAGCTGCTCCTGCTGGGGAAGCCAATCCAGAAGGGCAGGCAGGAGCCCCTCTGCAGGGGCATGGGGAAGGGACAGGGCAACCCACAATGACCAGAGGCTGACCGCAGCCCTCTCCGCTTGCTCCGGCCAGGACCGCGTACGGTGGAAGGCTTTGAGATCACGAACGTGACAGCCAGCGCCATCACGGTGCAATGGGCTCTCCACCGGCTCAAGCACTCCACCGTCAGTAGGGTGCGCGTCTCCATCCGCCAGCCGGGGGACCTGGCAGACCGCACTGTGGAGCTGAACAGCAGCGTGGCCAAGTACACCTTCCTGTGAGTGGGGTGGCAGGCGGGTGCCGGGCCAGCTGGCCCTTCCAGGCTGCCCAGTTTACCCCTTCCCACCCTGACGTCCTCTTCCACAGGGACCTGCAACCAGGAGAGAGGTACATCGTCCACGTCACGACGCTGAGCGGCCTGGGGATGGAAGACCACCCCTCAGAGAGTCTGGCCACGGCCCCCTTCCATGTGTGGACAAGTGAGTGGGGTTGCCTTCACCACACCCCACCACTGCAGGGGCCCTGGGGCTTGGCAGGCCCACGGCAGCTGCGGCTCATGGCCAGCAGGAAAGCTGCAGGGAGGGGAAGGTGTGAAAGCCGTCAGCCTGTCTGGCCAGCACGGCGGGTAGGAGGCATGCAGGCAGCTCTTGGGAAGGGCAGGCAAGGCAGCAGCACGTTCTCCCCTGCCAGATGTTGTTCACTGCCCAAGGGCAGCACGAGCTCAGCCCCACGTGGAGCCCACGCGGGCCTGATTCATTCCCTGCTGTATGGCAGCTGGAGAGCAAGGGCCAGACCCAGGTACAGTGAGGCCCCTGCCCGCTTTGGCAGGGAGCAAGCGCTGAGCATCTCCTCCCGGTGCATTGCACAGCTGGAGCTGGGCTGAGGGCTAGCCGCAGCATGGCCAGGAAAGCTGGGGCCCTGGCACGCTTATAAGGTGGCGTGTGAGCAAGTAGAGCAGTCGCCATTCGGGGACACCAGCGCTGACCCCTTTTCTCCTTACCTCCCGCCTGCCTCAGGGCCTCTACCCCCCCAAAACCTCACCGCCTCCCGTGTCACCACCACCTCTGTGTCCATGGCATGGGAGCAGCCACCCACCGGTGCCGTGGAGGGGTACATCATCAACGTCACCACCGCTCAGAGTGTGAAGAGCCGCTATGTGCCCAATGGGAAGCTTGTGTCCTACACAGTGCGGGACCTGCTCCCTGGGCAATGGTACCGCCTGTCCGTGACGGCTGTGCAGAACACAGAGCAAGGCCAAGTGCACAGTGAGCCCATCCACCTCTACGTCACCACCTGTGAGTGTCTGGCTCGCTGGGGCTGGGGCACTGCCAGTTTGCCGCAGCACAAGGGAGACAATGAGCTAACGGCGAAGGGGGGCAGGGGGTAGGAAACCAGATGACCAACAGAGTAACAAGCCCATGGAGACTTGCTGCCCCAGAACCAGGTGCCTGCAGCAGGCTGTGGGGACAGGATACGGGTTCCCTGCAAAGGGAGGTGGGGGGTTGCAGGGTGCCCTCCGTTAGCAGAGGGCAGATGCAGAGGTACAGCTCGGTGATGCTTCACAGGGACGAGGGCTCACAGCCCAGGCATGTGGAAAGTGTGCACATGTTCCCAAAGAGCCCTAAATGGCAGCCTGGGGACCAGGGGACTGGCTGGGAGTTGGGTTGCTGTGCTGACTCATGGCCTGCCTCCTGCTAAGCGTAACCCTTTGGTCTGCAGTGCAGAGGGATGGGGCTCCAGAGAGGCGGTGGAGCCAAGGTGGACACCCCCGGGTCCTGCGCAACAGGCTGCCCCCAGCTTTCCTGCCCGAGCTCCGCTTGCTAGCGGATCATGACACAGCTGAGGAGCCCTCGCCAGCCCCCAGGTAGGCACTGCTCCAGCACTCCTGGCTCTTCACCAGCACTCAGCGCAAGCATCGGGCTGAGCATAGCCCCTTTTCCCAGATCCCGTGTTCGGGCGTGCACAGGGTCAAGCCACACTCCTGCTGGGTTGCGCCTCTTGCCCACCTGCTGGGGTCCTGAGCCAGGCAGGCCCTTGTCCTGTGAGCAGGTCCCCCACGCTGAGCCCGCAGGACTTGCACCAAGCCTGATGCCACCCAGGAAGTGCTTTATCCAGCTGCCTCCAGCCCTAGTGCATGGGGCGGCTGTGGCCTGGGGGACCCACGGTATTCTGTACCCTCATGGCTTTCCTGTCCCAGGTTCACCGAGCTGGTGGATGGCAGAGGGAGGATCAGCACCAGGTTTGGCACTGCGCTGAGTAAATCCATCACTGTGAAGACACGTAAGTGCTCTGCTGTCTTTCTGTTCCCCTTCTGTCACCCAGTGCCATCTCCTATGCCTCCCCCCAGGACAGGGTGGCAGCCGGGCAGGCTGTTGTAGGGCTGGGGGAGTCATAGAGGAGGGCAGAGCCCTCCCACCTCTCCCTGGGCAGATGAACATCTGACCTGCTTGCTAGACCCCTATCCAGGCAGAGGGCTGACTCACAGCCAGCTGGGGAGCCCAGAGAGGGACTTTTGGTGACAGGAGGCAATGCTGGCTGTGGTACAGGCTGGTCTTCTCCCCTGCCAGCAGGAGCCCAGGCAGTGATCCTGCAGCCCTCCAGCGCAGCCCCTCACACTTGAGGAGAGCACCTGGGCAAGAAGCCCCTCACTAGCCCAGGACTAGCCCCCCCCATTTGCCATCCTTGGAACACCAGGGATGTAAGTGCCAGCTCAAGATACCCTGCTAGGCCTGGGAACCCCACACTGTGGGGTGAGGAAGGGGCCCAGCACACTTGATGGCTGTGTCCCACAGCCCTCCAAGAAGGGTGAGGGGGTCACCCTAATTCTAGGGGTGCCAGCTGGGAAAGGCTAAACCACCGCCTCAGGCCTGACCAACTCCCTGATGCTGCGGGCAGGCTGGATCCTATCAGAGGGGCTGCCTTTGGGTCTGGCTCTGGCTGGAGGTGACATTTGACCCTCTCGTTGCCCAGAGCCGGAGGCTCCAGTGAAGCTGGAGAATGCAGAGGTGTCCAGCCAGGGCAGTCTAGCACTGCAGCTGCACGAGGCAAAAAGCAAGAGTAAGTCCGGGGGGAGACGCATGAGCATCAGGGACCCAGCCTGGGCCCCACAGGCATCCTCTTGTTGCTGCCCTGCCGGGAAGCACACAAGGGACATGGCGTGGGCCACTGCCAGCTGCCCCATCCGTGCTTGCCAGCTTGCAGCTCTCCCCAGAAGCACCCTGGCACATTAGGGTGGGGTGGGCAGGGCTGTGCTGTGGCCCTGGGGTCTGACATCCATATGTGTTTTCAGGCGAGGGGCAGAACTGCTCCACAAACCCCTGCAGGAATGGAGGCACCTGCGCCAGGGACGCCGAGTCCTACCACTGTGACTGCCGCCCGGGATTTAAGGGCCGGCTCTGCGAGCTGGGTGAGTGCTGTGCTGCTGCCAGAGGGCCGAGTTCCCTCTGCCCGGGCACGTGCCCAGCCTGGCAGCTGTCCCAGCCACAGGTCGCCCAGGGCTCAGGTCACCGAGCACACCCTGTCAGCACCTGGCTCCTTCCAGCTGAGGGGGCTCCCACCATGCCCAGGCTTCGCTAGAGAGGGCTGCACTGTGTCAAGAGCAGAGAGAGGGGCTGGGCTCTGTGTTTGCCAGTTGGGGCAGATCTGGGAGTGCAGGTCTGCTCCCTGCTTCTGGCCGAGCCCTCCACTGCTGCCAGGCAAGTCAGGCTCCTGCCCTGCCCACGTAGTTATCTGGGCACTGCAAAGCTGGGGGCTCTGCTTTTCCTGGCTCGTCAGCTCTGTTGAGGCCAGCCCTCCAGGACAGCACAGGGGAAGCCAGGGGGGCCTTGCCACCCCCCTGCCACGGGGCACAGGCAGGCAGGGCCAGAGACGGGCTTGTTGATAGCTCCCCTCTCCTGTTCCCCAAGCAGCCTGCAAGAAGGTGCCACACTCGTGCACACGGCTGTACTCGGAAACCAAGTCATTCCCCGTGTGGGAAGGAGGCACCTGCCACTACCTGTGAGTACTGCCTGCAGGTTGTGCTCCCCGCTTCCCCTTGTGCTCAGAGCCGGGGATGTCTCCCTGCAGCTCAGCTCCGGGGAAGGGAGAGCGAACGCGAGGCCATCGCAGACCCCCACTGGCAGCTGCCCTCTCCCCAGCGCAGGCTGAGCAGCCTCATGTGCCCTCGAGCCCCTGGGGCTGCCCCACCAGCTGCGTTTCAGGGCAGGGTGTTGCTGAAATGACAGCCCTATAGCGATGTTACCCCCCTACGTGGCAGTGAGGTTGGATTTGGTGTGCGTGACCCCCCCTCCAGGCAGCAGCAGATCCCCTGCCAGCTCAGCTCCTAGCTGCCTCTCCTGTCTGCAGGCAGAGGGCTGGGGCCAGCCCTGCTGTAATGCCAGGGCATGGGGGCCTCTGCTCTGTCCCCTGTCTCGCCCAGCCTTCCTGCAATGGAGGCACAAGGGCCTGGCTGTGTGGGATCAGCCCTCAGGCATAGCAGGCTCAGACCCGTTCCTACCGAGGCTGGCTACCACAGCCTGGAAGGAAATGGTGGAGACCCCCAGACTTCCCCCCTCGCACTCATAAAAGCAGATCTGTCCCTGTTATTCCCTACAACTTGCCCCTCTGCTGTGTGTGCAGGTACAGGAGAGTCTACAAGGTACATCAGGACATCTGCTACAAGGAGAGCTGCGAGGGCACCGGTTCCGAGAAGAGAACCAGCAGGTACAGCTAGCAGCAGCGCTCCAAGCACGCCAGCCTTCCTGTGGCCCGAGACAGGAGGATGCAGACAGTTGGCATCACCCAGCACACGCAGGGATGCCCATGCTGGGGGTGGACTGGGAGAGGGGTGCAGGCACCCTGCACAGAACAGAGTGCGACGAGCGTATGACCGAGGCTGAGACGCCAGCTCTGCATGCCCTCCCTGCGAGCAACGGCTGTGGGGCTGCAGGGCTGATGCTGCTCTCCTCCCTTCTCTTTCAGAAAACCAAGCAACAGTCACACACTGAAGAAGCCATAGAGTAAGTACCTGCTCCAGGCCCTCCTCAGCCACGGGCAGGGGCAGCTCCTGCCACTGCACTGGGAGTCGGGGAGGAGAAGGGTGGAGGCCAGAGTGCAGCCCAGGCTCATGCTGCCATGTTGAGGGGGTGCGAGGGCTCTCCAGCTGCCATGCTGGTCGGGCTTGGGCACGCAGCTGGGGGCTTCTGTTTCTGGCTGGGGTGGAGGAGCAGAAGGCAATGCTCTGCTTCCCTGCAGCTCTGCAGCTGCATGAACAAGAGATTCCTGCACAGAAAGGGCCCAGCTGCTGCCTGCCTGTGCAAGGCAAAGGCTGGAGCCCTGGAAAGGGCAGGTCCTCTTCTCCCAGCCCGAGACGGGTGCACAGTGTGGGAAGAGGCAGCTGTGGGGCTTTTGGGGGATTCTGCACACCAGCTCATTCCTCTCCTGCTCCTTCACAGGGTTCAAAGCAGTAGAAACTTCGTCTTTCCACATCTAAGGGCTTTTGAAACACCAGGAAGATCAGATCTGCTCACTGGGTTGAACACAGCGGGGGAACCTTCCTGCCTGGCATCAGCCTCTCCGTCTCCTCCAGCCCGTTAGGGACATGCAGCCGGATTGGCACGCCGAGCAGCACTCCCCTCCCTCCGCCGGACCAGCACTGCCTTCGCTCTGGCTTGCCTTACTCTGGCTGCCTCTCTGCCCCTGAGGAGCTGAGCGCCAGTGTACTGCAGTGGCTGGCTGGCTGCCCCTCGAAGGGACCAGCCCCGCTTAGCCCCCCTCCAGCTGCTCTGCACGAGCAACGGGCTCCCAGCTCTGCTCAGGCGTCGGTGGGGCTGAGCCCAGCTCCCTGCCAACAGCATCTGCACCAACCTGTTTTCGTAATCCAAGGTTATAAATTACCTATAACCCCCAAATAAAACAGTTTAATGCAGACCGAAAAGCCTTAGCTATCACCTGAAATGTGGCCCACAACAATCTGGTTGGAGGAGACCTTCCCTATGTAGACAAGTTAGAAATGGTGAGCAGCTTCCCCCAAGCAGTGAGGTGAGTGCGGGCAGTGGAGGCACATCCTTGTCTTCTCTGCTCTAGCGGGGGAAATAGAGGCAGCTTCTACTGCCTGCCTTTTTTCTTTGCTTTGTAAACAATCCCTGGTTTTAACCAAATTTCTAGCTCAGAAAGCAATAGAGCACCTAGAAAGAATTTTAAAAGTGATCTGTAGGGTGAAATTTATCAGCTGAGGTGTTAAAACCGCATTTGTTCTGACACTGATTGCCTCCAAGCCAGGGCAGGGCACAGCATGGGCTCGGTGATGAAGCAAGCTCCCCGTGCCATCCCCCTGAGCTGCTTGCCGCCTTTACGTTCCCCATGGCACCACCCGGTGCCCAGATGCCAGCGCTGTGTTGTCTGTGCAGGAGAGGACCAGCATGCAGTGGCTGCCCCACTGGCTGCAGCAGGGCAGGCAAGGAAAAAGCGTAGCTTAGAAACGTTCCTAGTTTTTGTGAGTTTGTATGACAACACTAGTTAAACATAGATTTGTGTATTGACATACACAGTGTATATTATAAATTAATACATACCAGAGATATATCGTAGTTATGGTATAGAGTGTTATTTCCCCAGCAGCGTGGGGAGCATCCCCGTGGGGCCGCCCTCCCCTCCCATGAGCATCGCAGCGTGCTTTGTTATTCAGCCACGAGTGTCGAGCTGCAGCCCGGAAGATGCTCTCAGAGCAGAACAGGCCCAGGAGTTTCGCTGCTCCTGCCACCACCCTCTCCCTCCCAGGAGCAGCGTAAGAGTGCTCTGCCCGCAGGAGCAGCTGCCGAGGCATCTGGCAGCAGCCTGGGAGGGGCAGGGCCATTGTAAAGCCAGGACCAGTGTGATGCTCCCCTCCTGCACAGGCTCTAGCTCTGCTCCCAGAGAAGAACTGGAGTCAGAGATGGACTTGCCTCATTTTCCTCCTGCTGCAAGGTGAGCCCAGGCGTCCTGTCTCCCCCAGGGAATGAGAAGCCAGCCCTTGCCTGGAAGAGCAGGGCCAGGGGAAAGCCAGAACAGTCTCTGCTGCCCACAAGGGAGGGGAGGTTTTGGGGCTGCTTGCACCCCTACCTTGTCAGCCATGCGACCAGTGCCAATGTTGCAAAGGTGGAGGTGGCCCCGCCACGGGACAGTCCCATTTCAGCACAGCCCCTGGGCCCAGCTGGTGCTGCTGTGGGGCCTGTCCCCACAGCGAGGGGAAGCACGGCCCTGCTACGAGCCAGCACAGCATCCTGCCGCCTCCCGCCCCATAGGCAGCACAATACATAATGCAGCCAGAAGGTTTTAACCTAGCCTTGGAAATAAATTCGTTATTTTGGTTTGGTTGTTTTTGTTTTTTAAATAAAAACACTTTATGGAAACTGGTTATTTTTTTAAAGTAGTTGGTTAAGGAGGAGGAATGAGGAATATGTATTCTGATATATGGGATTTATTGCTGCCCCTCAGCGGAGCCCCGCACCTGGAGCCCAAGCAGCCACCAAGGCTGGTGCCTGGGTGGGGTGGTGGTCCAGAGCACCCACGAGTGCAGTGGGGCCAAGGAGTGTGCCAGCATGGGAGAGCTTGGGCACCTCACTCCCGGGCTGGTTTACTTTCTTCACTGTCCAAATCCTCCTCTGCATACAGTGCATCCCTGTCCTCCTCGTCCTCGTTGTCCTCGTCCTCGTCCTCCTCCTGAGCCAGCAGCTTCTTGAAGACCTCGTACTCCTCTGGGGTGGAGCGGGCCAGGCTGGCCAGGAAGTCCTTCTCCGGGAGCTGGAGGATGTCCTTCAGTTTTGGGTTACTGGTTTGGGTCTGTCCCTTGTGTGGGGTCTGGTAGAGCCCCCGGCGCTCCAGGAAGATGTGCCGGTTCCTGAGCTCGGCAAAGGGCATTCGGAAAAGACGGGCCTTCACCATCTCCTTCTGCTGGACCCCCATCCTGAAGTACACGTACTGCGGGTGCGACAGGGTCTTTCAGGCAGGGCGCCGGGGCGGGTGCCCGCCAGGCCGCAGGCGCTCCCCGCGGCCGGCCCGCCCGGCCCCTCACCTGGAAGTGGTGGTGGAGGCGGCGCGGCTCCTCCAGCAGCACGGCGGGGCACGTCCCCAGCACCTCCCTCAACTGCTCCGCCGTGAAGAGGCACCGCTCCCGCAGCAGCCGCACCGCCGCCGCCATCCTCTTCCGGGGCACGGTGAAGAGCTGGGGGCAGCGCCTCACCGCCCTCTGCAGCTGACCTGCGGGCACCGGGGTGAGCGGGCCGGGGGGCGCCGGCGG